>NC_056748.1:1161980144-1162280144 GCF_019279795.1 Protopterus annectens | reverse complement strand
GCTTAGCCAATTGTTAAAGTCAATCATTTTGTCCTTGTACTGCGGTGTCATTCTGGGTGATGGCAGGATACTACTCAGGGCTAGGGTCATACCGGCCTGGGCTACAAGATCGGAGAGCTCCTCCATGTCTCTCTTCATGTGGTCCAGGGAGGTACGTCTCAGGTCATTCACACCAACATGGACAATGACAGAGTCATATTTGTACTTGTTGTGGAGTGACCTGAGTGCGTGCGTTATGTGGTGGATCCTGGCACCTGACAGGCAGCTGACAGTAACTTTTTCCTTGTTTAGCCTGGTGAGTGGAACATCAGTGTGCCTGACTATAGAGTCACCTATGACTAGAGTGTTGGGTACATTATGCCTTATGGACTGTAGTTGAGTGGCACACTGAGTATGTGGGCTGTGTGTCATTTGGGTTTGTTGGGGGGTGGATGCTGCTTGCATTTCTGCTTTGGAGGTCTCTGTTGTTTGGGCAAATTTGTACTGAGAGCCTCCGCGAATGTAGGTGTGTGTTTTGTGCTTCTGTGTGTGTGTTTTGGTGGTGTAGGTTTTGAGGGACTATGTGATGAGTGTGGTGCGGTGCAAGTGTTTACCTTCTCCTCTTGACTGTCTAGGCCAGTCTTTGGTGAAGAGAGCTTTGCTTCCAGTTTGGCTATATAAGTGCATCTCTCACAGGTTGTAGTGTTGGGTGGTAGGAGGAGAGGGTAGTCTATGTACATGAGGCAATTGCTGACAATGGTCCAAAGATGCCCAGATTCATCAGGTAGACAGAAGAAAACACCGGGAGCTTACCTTTAGACATGCCTGAATAGGTGCTAATTTATTAAGTACTAAAAACTGTTTTCCTCTAGACAAGTGAGGAAAGTAGTGCTGTAGTAATTTGTAACTTATTTAGTGCTTACAATGAGTTCTGAACAAGTGCTGAGATCAAAGAAACAGATTTGTGCTAAAACTAAAAAGCTGGCTAGTTGCAAGGGAAATTTTGAAGAACAGACTTTATGGCGCCAGGAATAGTTTAACCCCAGGGGGGGGAGCTTAGGGGCTCACAAACAGTCCTGGACACAGCAAGTCCGTATCTGACCTGCCACAGGAAAGGGGGGAAGCAAGCTTAGAATTTTTTTTCCAGTAAAGTGAAAATGGAGAAAGCTGGAACAGAAGTTAATTCAACGTTAAGAATCTGAGTGGGTTGGCCTTCACAAATGTTCTCTATTAGATTGAGTGAACTAATGACACTAGACTGGGAGGAGTGTTACAGATCAGATATACAGTATGGGCGGGCAACTGCAAAGCCACCAAGTATAAGAACATGCAACACTAGGGAGGGGGGGGGGGGGGTGGATGGAAAACATTACAGTTCCTTGCTGCAGCCACTAAATGAAAGTTTTAAACAGATCAAGGATCAGACTCGAGAATGCTTTTAACTATAACAGACAAAAATGCATAGAACTCGCAAACAGAAAATACAACTCTCAGTATGAAAAAGCAGTTAACAGTTAATGTTAAAACAGTACATAAATGCAGTGAAACAATAAAAAAAGCTTTATAACAGTGCAAAAATATAGTAGATCAACTGTATAGCACAATTATAAGCGTTTCAGAAGTGCAGTTCAGTGAAATAAGTGTAAGAAATAACTTAGCCTGCTCTTGGAATCTTAAGGAATTTCCACTTATGCAATGCAATCCAGAGCCTGACAATACAAGCAGAACCTTTATAAGAGACAGGGTTTATATAGCATTAAGAATGGAGGAGTTGGAAGATCAGATTACTACTCAGCCCCTGCTATTACCCAATCACTCGTACTACAGAAGGTCAGGAGGCCTTCTTACTCTCAATAATGAAGACAATCAGCAGAAAATGGCCAGAAACACAGGAAACTCAAAACAGTGTTGGTTATTGCAGAGATAAGTCCAATTTTATTGTACTTCCTTTTTATATCTTTATTTCTTGTTGCATATTACTTCTTTTATTGTAGTTTCTGTTTTACCGCCCTTTCCTACACTTTTGTGTATTTCTTGTAACCATTATTGGTAAACCTTTCTTCCCCTTTTATACATATTGTGTGTTCTGATGCCATTGTTGGTATCTCTCTTTCTCTTTAACTAAATATTTAAAAGAAAAGGTTTTGTTATTTTCTTGATTTTTTTTCTGGTTATTAATCATGTTTGAAAAGCCATCAGGATTTAAAAAAATGTCAGAAATACAGTCACAAATAGGTTCATAGGAAGGTACTAGGCTATCGGCCCAAGGGCCTAAGTAAGCCTAGCCAACAAGGTTCCCTGGCTTACGCCACCCAAGAAAGTTATTTTCCTGTGCCACTGTCGAGCAGAGCCACAGAAGTGATCCCCAGGGTGTATTTCCTATTTCCCATCCTCTCATCAAGATTTTTCTTGAAGAGTGCTAATGAGAAACTTTGCTTGACATAGATGGGTAGCTTGTTCCAGAGTATAGGAAGTCTCTGGGACTGGAATCTATCCCTCCAGCATGTCCTGTTTATTGTGGTGACAAGGTTTAGGTCTCTAGAACATGTAGCTCAGAGGGAATGGGATTTCTTTAGGTGCAGCATGTCCAACAGCTCTGGGTTTAAGATAGATTTATGTTGGGCAGAGATCTCCTCGGAGTAGGCGATATGCTACAGAGTAAAGCTGGATTTTTTGAGACTGTCAGTGTAGGGCATCTTTTTGAGGCCAGTAATCCTCTTTGTGAGTTACTTCTGTGGCCTTTCCAGCTGCTGCAGATGTCTTGTGAGGTACATTCCAAAAAGGGCGTTGTACTCTATAATGGGTCTGAGTGCCAAGTAGAGGGGAACAATGACCTCTTTTTTTCCTTGATGAGAACCCTTTTGTGTTGAGGTGTGACACTTCCTGACTACTGTGGTGATGTCATTATCAAAGGAGAGAGTACTGTCCACCTGGGTTCCAAGGTCTCTTATCACACATTTGGCGTTAAGTAGACTCCCGTTTATGTGGTAGTTCATGGGTACAGAGTTTTTACCAAAGGGGATGACAGTGCACTTTTTGGCATTGAGCTTGAGGCCACGTATCTGACACCAGGCATCTGCCTCAGTGAGGCCCTTTTGTAGGATGTCCACATCAATTGGGGACTCGACTGTGGCTCCTAGTTTGCAGTCATCTGCAAACTTCATTAGCCAGAGGCCTTCTGTGTTAGCCTGTACTTCAGAGAAGTAGATACCAAACAGGAGAGGTCCCAGGACTGAACCCTGTGGTACTTCACTTGTCACTGGTTTGAAGTCAGATTTGGAGTCTGCAGCTTTTACAGTGTGGGTTCTGTCAATGAGTCAGTTGGCAACCCATCTTGTGACGTTGTGATTTATACCTAGTATAGTGAGTTTAGCTATAATTCCAGAATGGGGGATGGTGTTGAAAGCCTTGGTGAGGTCAAGATAGGCTGTGTGAATTGCCTTACCCTTGTCTATGGCTTTGGTGACTGCCTCAAAGAAGTCGATCAGGTTCAGAAGGCATGAGCTGCCTTTCACTAACCCTAACTGGGTGGGGTCCAGAGTTTGGAGGTTACCAATGTCTTTGTTTATGAGTTCCATGATGATAAATTCCATGGTCTTGCAGACCAGGCTCGTCAGGGTAATAGGGCGATAGTTCCCAGGATCAGTGGTGGCTCCCCCTTTGTGGAATGGGATAACTGTTGCTGTGTGCCATTCAGTGGCCTGATGTGAGACTATGATTGAACATGGTGCTTAGGTGGGGAGCCAGTTTGTTCTGAAGTTCATGTAAAACGCAGCCTGGGATATTGTCCGGTCCCATGGATGCTGTGTTTTTGGTTTTAGAGAGTACAACTTTTGCATGCATAAATGTGATTACAGGGGGTGAGAGGGGGTAAAGTTGGCACTGAACCTATCTGCCAGGATGTTGGCAGTATCAGTTGGTTCTGAAATTTTCGTGCCGTTATGCTGTAACTCAGAGCAGATCTGGGTGTTGCCATTGAGATTCTTGACATAGCTATAGAATGCTTTGTGGTTGCCCTTAGAATCAGTGGCGATTTTGTTTTCGTAGCTAGCCTTGGAGGATCTTATAAGAGATTTCACTCTCTTTTGCAACAATTTCTTCCTTCTGTTGTAGAGTTTATGGCAGGGGACCACCAAATTGGCATCTTGGTTCTGTTTGGGTTAGCACAATCCATGCACTCGTGTAAGTGCTTTTAGAGTATATTTGTGTAGGATTCAGCAGTCGTTACTGTATTGTCCATCTGCATGGGTGTCATGAAGTTTGCCACTTCTGTCTTAATAAGCATGAAGTTGGCTTTGGAGAAATTTTTTTCCGTGGTTTCCTTAATGGTGGGTGGAGGCGGGATGCGGATATCTAGGGTGATTAGCTTATGGTCGGATCTGACCAACGAGGAGTTGACTTCAGGTGTGGAACACCGGTCACTCATGTTGGTAATGATTAGGTCGAGGATATTGTTGCCTCTGGTGGGGGTGTGGGTAAGTTGATCCAGGGCATTGGAATTTATGAATTCCAGAAAGTGTTGAGCAAAGGAGTTGGTACATGACTAGTTTTCCCAGTCAGTGGTGGGGTAGTTGAAATTGCCCATTATTAGGATGCTTGATTGAACCATAATATTTTCCAGTATATCAAGAAAAGAGGAATGGTAAGCACTTTCTGACTCTCACACGTTATGCATCTATTGCCTAGCCCCAGAACATCTTCAAATAGATTACAAATTAATTTTAAAAAGCTTGTTACCCTTCCCCTTCTCTGAAGCACTGTCTGGGGTTCAACCCTCCAAATTAAGCAAAAGGAGCTTTCTGGTAAGCATTCGGGTCCATCTGGATCCTCAGCCCCATCCTCTGATCTGATGATGGAATCTCCTAAAAAAAAACAAAAGAAATCAGATCCAATGCATGCTCTTTCCCTGAAAGCTAGCATCGGAAACTAAATTGGCTTCCTCTGACCCTATCCTTTCAGAAGTCGTTATGTAGGAACCATTACTGCCCCACTGTAGATCCAACAACCTCTTGGGTAACAGCTCCTTTTTTGGAATCCCGCCGGCACTCCAGGTCTTCCTGCATGAAATCATCTTGTTGCTCTTTGTGTTTCACTGTTGCAGTCATTACATTTGGGCAATCCTGCTGGCAGGTTGCCCTCAGCTGGCCTGAATTACAAAGTCTTTGGTCCTGCATCAGCTGTTGTCACCCCTTCGCTGACGTCAGGTCGGCAGGGGTATAAAAGAAGCAGCTGACGCCATTTTCTTCAGTCTTCTTGCCGCGCGGTGCCCGAAGCAGAAGCAGTTTGCAAGTGCCGGTCGGCTGACTCCTGAGATTTTCATGTTTGAGTTTCAGATCCGAAGTCTTCAATAAAGCTAAGTACCCTGTTGGGGAAACTTTTTTCTTGCTCCAGACCGATGTCAGAAAAAGTTAATAATTGTATTTCTTGTGGAAAGCAAATACCTCATAAGGATTTTCATTCTTACTGTATTCCTTGCCTAGGCCCTGACCACAACGTTACTGGTTGTCGGTTTTGTGCTAGATTTAACCAACGCACTATTAAGCGTCAGTATAATTTTGCCTTAAAGTATTTTGGTAGCCAGTTTAATTATCCTGAAATGTCATCGGATAGCCATCCGACTACCGGAGTTTACAAAAAACGCAAAGAAAAGGATAGAGAAAAACAACCGAGGCCCAAAACCGACAACGAAGCTTCTCCTAAGCCAGTTGCCGGTGCGCCGGTTCTCAATGAGGTGCTTTCGTAGCCCCTGACACCCGCTACTTTAGAGTCGCAGGCAGCTACCGACTCCCACATGGAGTCGGCCATGCGGCTGGATACTCAAGGTATTGGAGCCTCAGACGCTAATCCCTCAGATGGGTCCAGAGCCGCTGAGCAGGTACCGGCTTCTGAGGGTGTATTCAGACCTCAACATCTTTACATTAAAATGACTTCAGGGCAAAGACTAAAGCATCTTCTAAAGCAAGGAAACAAACTCATGAGCCACATGCACAGGCCTCTATGCCCAAAAAATAGATGTTCAAAATGGCCGAAGACCTGATTACCTTGATCAGGGGTTCCCATCCCCTTCCTGATAAGAGGACTAGGCAAGACATTGACTATGAATCTTCATATCAGGTTTCTGTTTCTTCTGACTCCTCTTCTGATCAGGGATGTTCTTTACCTCCCTGTGAGGATTCTGATGCTGAAGAATCTATACCTTCAGCATCTCCTCCTGAGGACTATTCCTTTGGGGAAACCTTGCATACCATGAGGGAGCATTTTCACTGGGAAAGCCAAGATTTTTCAGAATCTAAAAAGAGGCTCAGGGATTTCCTTTTACTACCACAGCACAGGCCCCTAGCCATTTCACCTGTGTTAGACATTGTAGATGTGTTTCCGGAGGCTAGTTTGACCCCTTACCTCCAGCTCCTGTTAAGCCTGACAGATACTACAGGGTTCACACAAATTTCTTTTTAAAAACCTTGCTGCTGACCCAGAAACTATTTCACAGGGTCCAAAGGGAGTTAAGGCCTCGACAGCAAAAAACCCAACCCCCTCTGACAGAGATTCAAGGGCACTGGATAGATGGGGAAAAAAGGTTTACACATCTGCAACTTTGGCTGTAAGGGCCTTAAACTGTCAGTTTCATATGCGCAAGTATCAGCAACATGTCATGGGATTGCTTAAACAGAAAATGATGTTAAACTCTGAACGTGCTGAAAACAAGGAAATGCAGGATTTATTGTATGCAGCTGAACAAGTTGGAAAGCATACTTTGCAATGTGGGTTTGATTCTTCAGAGGCCTCCTGCAGGAACACAGTTATGGGTTCTGTAATTAGGAGGCAAGCTTGATTAAAGGAACAAAATCTGCCTGATCATGTTAAAGTTAAATTACTAGATGCACCTTTACAGCATGATACTTTGGTGTTAAGGCAGAAGAGGTGTTAAAGAAAATGGAGGACAAAGCTAAATCTATGCAAACTGTTTTTTTACAAGTACAGCCACCTAGGTTTAGTAGACACTGGCCTACAAAAAATTGGTCCTTTCCTGTGTCAGACAGACCTCAAAGGGGCAGATCCAGAAGCCCTAGGGGCAGGTCCCAGGCACAAGGTTCTTACAGGTCAAAGCAATGGGGTGCTTCTACCTCCAAAGCTGGAGAAGATAAATCACAAACATACAGAAAACAGTCCCAATGACTTTCCCCTGCCTGCACCAAGTACTTATCTTCTGGCAGCAGCCTTAGGGGAAAATTGGCACTTTTTGCTCAAAATTGGCACATTATAACCCAGGACAAGTGGGTTCTAAATATAGTGTCACAAGACTACAAATTCCATTTCCGTACTCTGCCAAAGGCAAACGGCTGGCCAGATCTGCCAAAAAATCAATGGGCAGAGGCACAAAAACAAGTTTCATCACTCATGGACATGGGGGCCATTCAGCAAGTACCAGAGCAAGAGCAGGGACAAGGATTTTACTCAAGACTGTTCTTGGTACCCAGAAAGGACAAGGCCTGGCGGCCGATACTGGACCTATCTATTCTGAACACATTCCTGGATATTCCAAAATTCAAAATGTTGATTTTGCTGCAGCTTCTGCCCATGCTGGGCAAGAATGCTTGGCTTGTGACTTTAGACCTAAAAGAGGAATAACTGCATGTTCCAATCGGACAGTCATGCAGAAGATACCTCAGATTCAAGGCTGATTCAATGCATTACCAATTCTCTGCACTGCCCTTTGGCTTATCTACTGCACCCAGGGTCTTTACAAAGTGCCTGGCACCAGTAATTGCATTCTGCAGACAGAGGAATACAAATATATCCTTACTTGGACGACTGTCTAATTCAAGCAGAGAACAAGGACATTCTTCTTCAACACCTGGCGTTTGTGAAAATACTTCTAACATGCCTCGGGTACACAGTCAACAAAAAGAAATAAAAGTAGTACCCTCTCAAGAGATAACATTCCTGGGTGCAAGCTTGAATACAACTGCCCAGATGGCTTATCTCACCCCAGACAAACAAAGGCAACTGACTGTTTCAAAATGTTGGCAACAAAGGCCCAGTTATCTGCAAGAAAAATTCTGCAGGCTTTAGGCTTCATGGCATCCTGCATCCTGCTAATTCCATATGCAAGACTGCATATGAGGAAACTTCAATGGTACCTAAAAAGTGTTTGGACTCAACATTGCCACAGCCTGGAAACAATCATTACTCTCACTCCCTGCCTGCAACAGGAGTTTCGATGGTGGGCAAAGACTTGTCACCAGAACAAGAGACAGCCATTCACATTACCCCCAGCCAGGCAGACACTAACAACGGTTGCATCAGATTATGCCTGGGGGGCCCACATGGCAGGAAGATGCATTCAGGGCACATGGTCCTCAAACCAAATGCATCTACGTATCCATCAAAAAGAGATGCTAGCTGTTCAAAATGCCCTGACAGCCTTCAAGGACCTACTTCATCTGGGACAACTACTGATAAAGACAGACAACACCACGGTCATGTGGTATATAAACAAGCAGGGGGGCACACATTCTTACCCGCTTTGTAGACTAGCCATGACCTTGTGGGACACAGCTTTGACTTACCAAGTACATCTGCAGGCACAATTCCTGCCAGGAAAAGAAAATACTCTGGCAGACGAACTAAGCAGAAACCTCATGGATCCCCACAAGTGGAAGCTGGATTCACATGTCTTCAGCATGATAACAAGGAAATGGGGATGCCCAGACATAGATCTATTTGCCTCCCCTCACAATTACCAACTAAAAAGATTCTGCACAAGGACTTATCACAGACAAGTATGGAAAGTGGAAGCCCTATCCTTCAGCTGGAAAAACCTATCAGCATATGCCTTTCCTCCACTGACTCTCCTCCCCAAGGTACTCATAAAGGTCAGACAGGAGAAACCAAAGATGATACTGATTGCCCCAGACTGGCCACGCCAATACTGGTATCCAGTCCTAAGGAACTTGCCTCTATACCCAGCTTGGACCTTACCTCAAATACCTCGTCTACTGGCCCAGCAAAACAATCAGATCCTGCACAGCCAACTCAGGACATTAAACTTGGCAGCATGGCGGATAATGTAGTCATACAAAAACACCTCTCGGTAAAGCTGTGATGGATGTCATTCTGGAATCCAGAAGGCCTAGTACTAGAAAGTCTTATACTGGAAAATGGAAGAGATTATGTGCTTGGAACCAGGCACAAGGAACTGATACAGCCCTACCAAATATTCCTCAGATTTTGCAAAACTTAACTGAGATGCTGGACAAAGGCCTATGTTTTTCATCAATTAAAATTCTTGCCTCTGCCATTTCGGCTCATTGCAATACAGAGCCACCACTTTTTTCTCATCCTTTATTAAAGCAGTACCTCGGAGGAGCCAAAAATTTAAGGCCTCCAAGGAGATTACCATTACCTGCATGGGACCTCAACTATGTCTTGGAAAAGCTCACCCTGCCTCCTTTTGAGCCAGCTGCTACTGCTGATATAAAGTTTTTATCTTGAAAAACAGCTTTGCTCCTAGCAATTACTTTTGCAAGATGAGTTTCAGAGCTACAGGTGCTCATGGCTGTGGAACCTTTTATCATTTTTTATCCAGACAGGGTCTTTCTGAGGACAAACCCAACATTTATGCCTAAAGTGGTGTCCAGTGTGGCTCTTAACCAAACTATTCATCTGCCAACTTTTTACCCAAATCCACAGAACAAGGGGGAGAGAATTCTGCATTCTTTGGACGTACACAGACAACTTAGACTCTACTTGGACAGAACCGAAGCATTCAGAAAGATACAGCAATTACTAGTAGCATATGCTGCAGGATCACAAGGAAGGCAATCTCAAAGCAGACTATTTCTAAGTGGATAGGCCACTGCATTCGTTTCTGCTATTTACACCATGGCAAGCCAGTGCTTAAGGGCATTAGGCCACATTCCACCAGAGCTGCAGCCACTTCAGCACCCTTTCTCAGGGGAGTACCAACCAGAGACATTTTAGAGGCGGCTACTTGGGAGTTCAGTGCACACCTTTACGAAGCATTATCATCTGCCACTCTACTCTAAATCCAGGGCAGGCTTTGCCACTGCAGTTCTGCAGGGCCTCATAGCCGCTTCTACTGCTGTCTAGCTCCAGCCTCCCAACCATAGCTTTGGGACTCTACCCAAATCTAATGACTGCAACAGTGAAACACAAAGAACATAGTACAGTTGTGTACACTTACCATAAATGCAGATGTTCGAGTGCATTCACTGTTGCAGTCCAGGTTACCCACCCATCTTCCCCCTTTTTATTTTGGATCTCATCTTTCCTTCTCTGATTTTACACAACCTATGTGGTGTATTTGCTTATAGATGAAGGTAAAATTTATATTGGTGTATTTATGAATATATATATAAAGTTTGGTACCCTTTTTGTGGGCACCTGACATCTGGGGCAAGAAAAACTGAAGAAAATTGTGTCTGCTACTTCTTTTATAACCCTGACGACCTGACGTCAGGGAAGGGGTGACAGCAGCCGACGCAGGACCCAAGACTTTGGAATTCAGGCCGGCTGAGGGCAACCTGCCAGCAGGATTACCAAAATTTAGTGACTGCAACAGTGAATACACTCGAACATCTACATTTATGGTAAGTGTACCCAACTGTACTTTCTTCATGACATCATCTTGTTCTTCTAGAAGTCTGACCAAGGTTCATGTGGATAGAATGATGAGAAAGTTTCTCTTCATAGGATCATAGGAGGTTACTAGGCTAATGACCCTGGGGTCTTACATCCTAGCCAAGAGTTTATTCTCAAAAAAGAACCCTCCGTCAGCACCTGTTGCGTCTGTCAATGAGGGACAAAGGTGGGACCCCTGGGTCAAATTTCTGGTTTCCCATCCACTCATCAAGGTTGCACATGAAGAGGGTCAGTGAGGTACTCTGACATGTATGGGAAATTTATTCCAGAAATGGGGCAGCCTCTGGGAGGCAAACCTCTCTCTCCTGCAGGTTTTGTTGATATCACATATTAGATCTAGGCCTATTAAGTTCTTGGTGCAGTTTCAGATGCAAGTTCTTCTGGTTCCTACCTTTGGGTCAGGAAAGCCCTTACTAGTACTACACAACCAATCTTGTCTCTTTTTCTGATCTTTCTTGTCAATTCAGAGCCCTTGCATCCGAGTCTCCCAGGGCCATCTGGATCGGATCAGAAGATCATAGTATTTTCAGCCCAGAGGCTTTCTCTGAGGGCACCAGCTCTGAATATTTTGGAGCTGGACAACCCTCAAAGCTGAAGTGTTCCTGTCAGATCTGAGGCGTTAGAATTGGCTTTGTCATTGGATAGCTCAGCTCCAACCTCTGCCTCTAGTGGATTGCCTTTGGGGCAGGTGGAGTTGATAGGACAGAAGCATGGCTTCTTGGCTCCATAGACTTCCTTCTTCCCAGAGTATTCTGCCTTTGAGGTGGTGGAGAGAGTGATGTTCCTTGTGTTTCACTGTTGCAGTCCTGACAAAGTGGGTTATCCGGCTCCCGCTAGCCTATAGTCAGTCAGAACACCAAAGTCCTCGGTATATGACGTTGGCTGCCTTCGGTTTAAGCCAGATGTCAGGACAATCAGGTACAAAGGAAGGCAGCCGACGCCATTTCCTCATTTTTTCTTGCCGCGGAGACCAAAGCAGAAGCTTTTTACATGAGTGCCGGTTGGCAGTGTACCTTCTATTTTTATTCCGACTGCTTAGTTGAAGACATCCTCAGATAAGTAACCCATTGGGTACCCTCTTTTCTTGTTTTAACGAATGTCAGAGAAAGTTAATAACCATCTTGCCTGTGGAAAACAGATTCCACACCGGGATTTTCACTCCTATTGTATCACTTGTTTGGGCCTTGAGCACGACGTCCCTAATTGCGTCCTTTGTGCCTCTTTCGACCAGCGTACCATTCCCCATAGAGCTAGGATCTTCTTCAAGCATTTCGGAGTTTGGCCTAAGTTCGTTGGTATGGTGTCTTCTGGTCTCCCGATTTCAGATGTGCCTAAGAAGCGCAAGGATAAGGACCGCAACAGGCTTAGGACCAAATTAACTGACGACGTCCCTGTTAAGTTGGTTGTCGGCCCAGCAGTAGTCAGTGAGGCGCTTTCTTTGCCTCTGCAGTCCGCGGATGTTCAGCATCAGGTGTCTGCAGAGGCCTCTTCTGAGTCCTCCGTGCCGCATGCTTCCACTTCATCTTCTGACCCTCCGCCAGTCGTTGCCTCTGATGGATCCAGAGCCGCTATGCAGGCGCCGGCTTCTGAGGCCTCTTTTCTCTGCCCAGAGACCAGATCCAGACGGACTTGGTTCAGACTACTGCAGTGGCTAGGCCTCTCGAGTTCCTCCGGCTTTCTAGTAGGCCTTCCAGCTGAAAATCTACTCCAAAGCAGGTGTCGGCCTCCCTTCAAATGCCTCAGTCTCAAATGATAAAGATGGCCAGTTATCTCTTGACCCTTATCAGGGGCTCTCAGCCACTTCCTTCTAAGATGGGTAGGGAATTATCCCCAGAAGTTTTGCCTGCCTCAGATTCTGAGGTTTCTAGCACATTTGCTGATGAAGAGGAAACTCTCAACTTTTTTCTGGTTTTGAGGATTCTGATGCAGAAGACTCCATCCCATCCGCCTCCCCTCCAGAAGATTTTTCTTTTAGAAATACTCTGAATACTCTTAGGAAGCATTTCAAATGGGAAAGTCAGGACTACCCTCAGTCTAAGAAACGGATTAGGGAATTCCTGTATTTGCCACAGCATAAGCCTTTGGCTGCCCCTCTGGTTTTGGAAGTTGTTGTTGATGTTTTCATGGAGAATTCTTTGACTCACAGTTCTGTTCTCCTGCTCCCAGAAAGCCTGACCGGTGGTATAGAGTTTCTGATTCTCATCAGTTCCTTTTTAAGAATCCTACTGCTGATCCAGAGATTATTTCTCAGGCTCCTAAAGGTGTAAAAACCACGGTTGCTAAAAATCCTGTTCCTTCTGACAGGGAATCTAGGCCCTTGGATAAATAGGGTAAAAAGGTTTATACTTCTTCCACCATAGCTATTAGGTGTGTTAATTGTCTTTTTCATATGCTTAAGTATTAGCAGCATACTTTGGAGGCCATTAAGGCTAAAATTGCTGGTGTTCCTTGCCTGATGGAGAGTAAGGACATGCAAGATTTATTAAATTCTGCCACTCTTGCCACTAAACATTCTCTACATTGTGGTTTTGATAATTTGGAGGCTTCTTGCAGGGCAACTGCCACTGGTTCCGTTATTAGAAGACATGCTTGGCTCAGGGAACAGCCCCTTTCTGAACCTGTCAAATCTAAATTACTGGATGTACCTTTGCATAAGGACAATCTTTTTGATAACAAAGCAGAAGAGGTGTTGAAAAGTTGGAGGATAAGGCCAAATCTATGCAAACTGTTAAGGATTTTCTGCAAGTTCAGCCTCCTCGTTTTAGTAGGCATTACCTTTCTAAGAATTTGGATTTTTTCTGACCCTAGTAAATAGGGTCACACTAGGCCTAGGGGTTACAGGTCTTCTAGGAGACAAACTTCCACCTGTCAAAAGGCTAAGCACTGGCAGGCTTCCTCTTCAAAATCGAGGAGTTCTAAGCAAACTTCCCAAAGCAAGCATTCCCAATTACCCATGCCTGCCCCTGCAAGCCCAGGGTTTCCTTTGTGGGAAGGTTAGCCATTTTTGCAGATGTCTGGTACACCATCACGGATGACAAATGGGTGCTCAAAATAGTATCCCAAAGCTACAAGTTCTCTTTTCACACCTTCCCGGTACACCAAAGATACCCAGATAGCCCCCCTCATCAAAGGGCAGAAGCAGAAAAACAAGTTTCTTCTTTGCTAAACCTGAGAGCAGTAGAGCCACTGCAGATAGGCCAGGGTTTTTACTCAAGACTTTTCCTGGTTCCCAAAAAAGGAGGCATCTGGCACTCTATTCTGGATTTGTCCATTCTAAACACTTTTTCTGGTGATTCCCAAGTTCAAAATGCTCACTTTTCAACAGTTGCTGCCAGTGCTGGCCAAGGATTCCTGGCTGGTGACTTTGGATCTCAAAGAAGCTTATCTACACATCCCAATAAGGGAAAGCTGCAGGCAGTTCCTTCACTTCAGGGCGGGGAAAAGGCACTTCCAGTTCTCTGCACTGCCCTTTGGTTTATCTGCTGCTCCCAGAGTTTTTACAAAATGCCTGGCTCTGGCCATTGCTTTTTGCAGGCAAAGAAAGATTCAAATTTACCCGTACATGGACAATTGTCTTATTCAGGCAAACTCTCTAGAGCAACTTCTAAAGGATTTGGACTTTGTGAAGAACCTTCTCACCTCTTTGTGCTACACTGTCAACGAAAATAAGTCAAAATTGGTACCCACCAGGGAGATTGTATCCTGAGAGTGAGTCTGAACTCAGCCGCCCAGATGGTATCCCTCTCTCAAGTGAAACAAATGAATCTTTCAAATTACTTCAAGAATTTTTCAAGCATGACCCAGCTCTCTGCAAGGCAATTCCTGCAAGCCCTGGGATTCATGGCTTCTTGTATTCTGATGATTCCATATGCCAGACTGCATATGAGGAAAATACAATGGTACCTCAAAAGCCTTTGGTGTCATCACACTCTGGATTTAGACTTGATTCTTCCTCTGATTCCCTGCTTGCAGACGGAGTTCCTTTGGTGGGTGACTGCCTGTACACAGAACAAAGGCCTGCCTTTCTGTCCACCTCCTGCCAGCCAGACTCTCACCACAGATGCCTTGGATTATGCTTGGGGTGCACATCTAGATACTTGGAACTATCAACAGATTCATTTGCACATAAATCTGAAGGAATCAATGGCAGTCCAGCAGGCCTTGATGGCTTTCAAGCATCTTCTCTCTCTTGTTACTCTTCTAGTCAGGACAGACAACACCACAATCATGTGGTGCATCAACAAGCAGGGAGGGACTCTCTCTTACCCCCCCCCACACACACCTGTGCAGACAAAGCATGATACTATGGTCCATGGCAGCTTCCATTGGGCATTCATCTGATAGCTCAGTTTCTTCCAGGAAGGCTTAACACCTTGGCAGACCAGTTGAGCAGGCAGGTCCTGGATCCTCACGAGTGGCAACGAAACAAGACCATCTTCTTTTACATCATTCATTGTTGGGGCACTCCCCAGGTGGATCTCTTCTCATCTCCGACCAACCACCTTCTTCCAACCCTTTGCACCAGGGATCATCACGACAAAGCTTGGAAAGTGGATGCTGTGTCCTTCCCCTGGACACAGCTCTCGATCTATATGCATTACCACCTCTACCTCTTCTTCCCAGATTGCTGTTAAAAGATAAGGGACGAAAAACCAAGGGCCATCATCATAGCTCCCGACTGGCCCAGGCAACATTGGTATCCACTTCTTCGCAGTCTCTCCCAGTCTCAGCCTTCGCATCTTCCCCTGATACCAGATCTGTTGGTACAGGAGGGGGGGGAAATTCTGCATCCTCGTCTTCAGACTGCATTTGGCAGCCTGGCTCATAATTTAAACCTTTCCCAACAGGTGGTTGAGGTCCTTTGTGAGGCCACTAGGCCTAGTACTAGGAAATCTTACGCAGGTAAGTGAAAAAGATTTTCCATTTGGATACAGACTAGAGGGGAAGAAACTTCTAAACCTTCTCTTCCTCTTATTATTGACTATCTGGCAGGCTTGCTTAATGGTGGATTTTTCTTTTCTTCTATCAAGATTCATGCTTCAGCTGTTTCTGCTCATTGTTCCTTTGAGCAACCCATTTTCTCTCATCCCTTGATGAAACAGTTCCTCAGGGGAAAATGTAACTTAACCAAAACAAACTTGAAAGGCAAGCGTAGTCCAAAGGAGGTGACTCAACAGACAGAGAGCGTTAAAAAAACAATTTAATGTGAGCGCTTTCGAAATGGTCTCTGCCCCAACTTCTTCAGACAAAATGTAACTCTACAAACCTCGCCTTATATACAAATCTAAGAGTCAGTAATTCAATTGACAAAAGCAATTGCCTAATATACAATTCTTACTTAGGTTAAAATCATTATAACACAACATTCATGACTATCCGAATCACTAATCTAAGCTATACACTCCACACAATAAAAAATTCAATAGAAAAGTGTTAAAAATTTTAATATTTCACCATGTGTTATTACAACCCAGCCTTGGAGACCCTTCTTAATGAATACCTAAAATGCATACCTAAAATGCACAGCCATTATGGAGCCCTCAAAAAAGCCCCATCATTTTTGGAACCTACGTTTATATTTTATATGTTTATATATTCATTTAACTTGTCCTTCAATGTTTTAAACTTATAACCATTACGTTGTCTTTATTAAGCATCCTTTTTTATGAAAGTACGAGCTCTACTTCGCTAATGCATTCGTACCTTCAAAACAACCCATAATGTCACATGCATAAATAGCATAAATAGCACTACAAGCTTACGCATATTTGTGTTTTGACCTTTCTACTATAACCTAACAATTTACTCACAAATATATTATTGTGCATAAATAAATAATATCCACCTTGTTTATTTTTTGTCAATTTATGCACTAACATGCCACACACAAAAAAATATGCAGTTCTATGTTCATGCTTTCATGGGTTTAACTCTTTTTTTATCTAAGCAAAGCTTTCAACTTCAAAGTACTTTTTATTGATGCATATTCATTTATTCATTTCAGTGGATTTGAAGTTTCTCTCCTGAAAAATTGCCTTTCTCTTGGTTATTACTTCAGCTAGAAGAGTTTCTGAGCTGTAGGCCTTAATGGCAGTAGAGCCTTTTATCATCTTCCATGTGGATCGGGTTCCTCTTCGAACTAATCCCTCCTTTATCCTAAGGTGGTTTCTAGCCTGTCTCTTAACCAGTCTATCCACCTGCCTACCTTCTTTCCTAATCCTCAGAATAAGGGAGAAAGGTTACTACATTCCCTGGATGTGCATAGACAGCTTAGATTTTACCTGGACAGGACTAAACCTTTTTGAAAGTTGGATCAGTTGTTGGTCAGTTTTGCTCCTGGAGCTCAGGGCAAAGCTATTTCTAAATCGACCATTTCTAAGTGGATTGCTCATTTTATTCACTTTTGTTACTTACAGCATTCCAAGGTTCCTCCAAAGAGTATTAAGACCCATTCTGCTAGAGCAGCCTCTACCTCAGCAGCTATTTAAGAGGTGTACCTACCAGGTAAGGACATCCTGGAAGCGGCTACCTGGACTTCTGTCCACACTTTCACAAAGCATTACAATTTACCCTTTGTTTCTAAGTCCAGGACTGGTTTTGCCACTGCAGTGTTGCAGGGCATCCTTACCAACCCTTAAACAGTGGGTGTTCCTCATCCCTTTTATTTTTTTTGGGCTTTGGGAATCAAACCATTTTGTAAGGACTGCAACAGTGAAACACGATGAACATAGTACAGTTGTGTACACTTAGCATAAATGTAGATGTTCGAGTGTATTCACTGTTGCAGTCCTAGTGCCCCCCCTTCCATCCCCCTTTTTTCCTGGGGCACAGACTGGATTTTTCTTTTACTGGTCTAACCTTTTTTTGGGGGCTCCTGATAGTTAAGGCAAGAAAAACTGAGGGAATAATGTCAGCTGCCTTTCTTTGTAACTGACGTCCTGACGTCAGGCTTAAACCGAAGGCAGCCGACGTCGTATACCAAGGACTTTGGTATTCTGGCCGACTGTGGGCTACCGAGAGCCAGATAACCCATTTTGTAAGGACTGCAATAGTGAATTCACTCAAACATCTACATTTATGACAAGTGTACACAACTGTACTTTCTCTGCTTCTGCAGGATGGACAGTCCCTCCCCTCTTGGATATCCCATCTGGATTCCATAAGTCTCTGTGCCTTGAGGCCCCCATCATTCCACTCTACAAGGACAGCCAGCCCAAAGTATCCAGGCTACCCAGCACAGTATTACTATTTATTCCAATACTTCTCCAGAACACCCCACCAAAGTCCCTAGGAAGAGGAAGTACAAGAGGAGGCACTGGGACTCCCCTCAGGAGTCCATTACTGAATATACTGATTTTGATGATGGGAAAGGGTCCCCAAGATCTTCACCTGAAGATGTCTCATTCAGAGTCATCCTAGAGATCCTTAAGCAGAGGGGTGGTTGGCCTACCGATAACCCATCCAGTATTCCTGAAGGGGTGTAGCCAGCATTTTCAAATTTGTTCTCAATACTCCCAAACTACTGCCCCCACTAAGCCTCACCCAAATCAACATGATGCTGCCTGGCTACTCCCTTCCAAACTGCTCCCCAAGCCATATCCCCTTCATGATGGTGCTCTCTGAACTCATCACTCACAGCTATATGCTGGATGTTAATTACTTCCATGAAGAAACAGCATGGACATATATTCCAAAAGTGCATTTTCCTTAGGTGGAAAACCACAAAATACCTTCCCATTTAGACTCGGGCAGACCTCAACTCACTGGGAGCTGTACCATATGTTATCTGAAGGAAATGAAGTCTGCCCCAAGTCTGGATGGATTTTAAGTATTACTTTAATATACTAATAAATGAGCAGGCGGTTCCTTAGTTGAACATAAAAGATCCCATGGCACTTGGCAAAAAAAGAGTAGGAGAAAATATTTATTTTAATGTTAAGAATCTCACAAATGATGCCTGGCACTATGTAGAGCTAATACTAAATGATACCACATGCTCCCAGAGGATATAACAAGTCTACTAGTAGACAAATTCAGTTTGAGCTTCATCCCCTTCTCCCCTCTAATATTTTCAGATCACATTCATACGACTATACCCCAGGCTTTAGATTTTCCATGATGAAGTTATCAAGGCACTATCTAAGGCCATCAAGGCACTAAAGCCAGGAACACTACATCTGCGGGGTCTGATAACATACCCGGCTGCCTACTAGTCCGCCTAAAACATGCCTTGTCAGACCTCTTATAGAGGATATTCAATATCAGCCTCATAACAAGCTTTGTGCTGTATGAATGGAGAATGGCAACAGTCATTCTCTTGCAGAAAGGTGGGGTTGTAACAGATTAAGTATAATTTTCATTTTGGTATATGCCTGTCCAGACATTTGTAACACCTCACAATGACCACAATGCTTGCTCCCTAAAATAAATCAAGGGTCTAAACCATAAAAAACTACACGGACTATCTCAAAGCATTGTCTCTCTTGCCTGTGTCAGGCAAGCTACAGAGAGGTGACCTTTGTTTTACTTATAGAGCCTCAACAGACCCTATTCTATCAGACTATTAGATAATTGCAAGTTCACTTGTGTTATAAACACCCACTCAAGAGTCCTCAATCTTTTTTTGAAAACTTAATAGAACATGTTATTAGGGATATGCAGGTATTACAGAGAATGCCTCTTCTGTGGAAGAGTCTTCCACTCCACACAAAGCAAAGTACTTCTCATATTCTATTGAAACATAATTTGGGCAAATGGATGGTTAACAGACAATTCACCATCAGTAAAACACCATTGAATCTTTTGGATAGGGGAAACATGTAAATACCCTAGAATATAGCTGTTCAGACCATTGTTGAGTTATTATTATTTTGAAATATACGGGCTAACTGCCATGAGAATGTAAGGCTAAACTTCATAAGATCTTCAGAGTAATAGTCTAGAAAGCACCTATGACCTTTTAAGTTTCCAGATGCCCTGACTCAATTACCCCTAATAGTTTACCCACCACCTCATTCTACCCTGAAAAGAGACTACTAGCTTAGTGTGAATAACCCAGTCAATAAATGATAGATGGATAATAAGGCTGCTACTTGCTACAATGGTTTTTGCACTAATATATAGTTTATGAAGAATATGCAGCCTGAATCTCAAGTGTCTATGATACAAATCAGTTTGCTGGATGATAATGTATTTTATGAATCACATGCCAAAGATGTGAAGCAAAATCAGAGACATTCATATGATTAGTAATGAAAACTATTGTCAGATTTGGAAACACACAGCTGATCAAGGAAAATAGTGTCCACCATAAAAAACTTCTCCAAATCTAACTTCCTGCCATAAACAAACTCTACAACAGAAGGAGGAAACTGATGTGGAATAAGTTGAAGTCCCAAGACTGGAAAAACTCACTTAGCCTCAACAAAAAGTTGAGATCCCTCATCAAATCCTCTAAAGCTAGCTATGAAAACAGAATTGCAGCAGATAATAAAGAAAACCACAAGGCCATCTATAGTTATGTAAAGAATCTCCATGGCAATACCCAGATTTGTTGTGTAGTGTCTTTCAAGTGAAGTGGGTTCTCTTTTTGGAGATTACATAGTTCTTTGGGAATCTGATTCCCACATGTACACTAGTGAGATCTATGATCTCCATATAGGCAGTAACTTCAGATTTCCTCTTCTAGGACTTCCTTCTTCAGGAAAGTAACACAATTAACCACAGTAATCACAAGTTAACTCCTATTGACTAAAAAATAGTAAGGAAAGCATCGCAGCAAGCAGAGACCCTTGTGGAGATTTAAAAAAAAACCCTCATTTATTTCTGTTTGTTATTGATTAACATATTTTCAGTATTTGCATATTATATCTCCACAGCAACACCCAGATTTGCTCTGAGCTTACTGCACAATGGTACCTCCTATACTGAGCCAACAGACATTGCCAATATACTGACTGAGAGATTCAGTGCCAAAGTTACCCCTCCCACCCAAAGGACCAATCGCAGTACCAGTATATTGTCAGGCACCCAGTATTACTGCTGCACAGGTTAAAACAGCACTGTCCAAGGCCAAGAATACAGCTTCCATGGGACCTGAAAATATCCCTGGCCATGTTCTACATGAACTACAGAGTGAACTGGCACCTCACCTGTGGGCCCTGTTCAATCACAGCCTCACCTCAGGCTTTGTCCCTGCCAAATGTTGCACTGCTGCAGTCATCCCTCTCCACAAAGGAGGAGCGACTACAGACCCTGGGAACTATAGCCCCATTAGCCTGACGAGTCTGATATGCAAAGCTGTGGAACGCATCATCACGGACCTTATAAACATGGATATAGGTAATCTCCAAACTCTGGATCCCACACAGTTTGGTTTTGTGATGGGTAGATCATGCTTGCTCATCTTGGTCGACTTCTTTGAGTCATTCACAAGAGCTGTGGATGAAAGCAAGGTGATTCATACAGCCTACCTTGATCTAGCCAAGGCGTTTGATACTATTACTCATTCAGGAATCCTAGAAAAATTCACCAAGCTAGGCATCAACCCCTGTATCACTAGGTGGGTTGCAAACTGGCTCACAGATAGAACCCACAATGTGAAAGTAGCTGACTCCAAGTCAGACTGCCCACCAGTCATGAGTGGAGTCCCACAGGGTTCAGTCCTGGGTCCTCTCCTGTTTGGTATGTATTTATCTGAAGTCCAGACCAACACAGAGATTCTCTGGCTGACGAAGTTCGCAGACGTTTGCAAGTTGGGAGCTATTATTAACTCCCCAAGTGATGTTGCCATCCTACAGAAAGGCCTCACTGAGACCGACTGGTGTCAGAACCATGGCCTTAGGCTCACTGCCAATAAAATGTGTCATCATCCCCTTTGGGAAAAAAACAGTTCCCATGAATTACCACATTGATGGTAGTTCACTGAACACAGAAAGTGTTATAAGATATCTTGGAACACAGGTTGACAGCAGCCTCTCTTTTGACCACCACATTGCCACTGTGGTCAGAAAGTCCTTCTGTGTGGCACATCTCATTACTAAGGGTTTTGCATCCAGGAAGAAAGAGGTCATTGTCTCCTTCTACTCTTTCCTCTGTCTGTACGCTTCCTGACGTCCTTGCTCTTGGGCGACTGCTTGCTGACGAGCTCATTGACTTGATCTCTAGGCAGGCATGGAAGGAACCAAACACAGCTGAGCCAATCCCCAAAAGACCATACTGGATTTTGGCACCACCTCCAGGAAAGGAATTCTGGAACAAGGGATAGATGCCATGGTCATGGCAGAGGCCACCAAGAAAGAACTCTCGGAGCAGAGTTCTTCTGTCCATTCCCTAACAGGGAGTCAGGGGTGCCGGACAGATTTTGAGAAGCATGTATATGCCTCAGCAACCTTTGCAGTCAGATCAATGAATTATTTGGCACACTTCACAGGATTACAGAGGGATCTGACTGAGGAACTTTCAAATTCCCTCTGTGGGACCAGTACGTCTGAGGCTCAGTCTTCTGTGACCTCACAGTTGGCTAACCTAGTATCAGTCACTAACTCATCCATGAGGCACATCTCCCACATGGCTGATGTACCTCAAGGATGGCGGGTTTAGTAATTTCCATTAGGAGGCATGCCTGGATGTGCTTGTTTGACTTTGCAGAGCCCTTCAAGTCCTCTTTTGTTGGTGCACCTTTTGACAGCATATCTTTGTTTGGCCCTAAAGTAAAGGACACTCTCCAGGTGCGAATAAAATGGAAAGACCCTATCTGTAGTGGGAATACATTTTTCAACCCCTCAGAGGATCTTTTCCAGGAATCAGCAAGAAGGTTGAAAAATGTGGTTCAAACAGATTCAGAGTCCTTTCCAAGATCCCCCTGGAGATATTTCCTCCAGGAGGGGGAAACTCGAATGGAAGATGCCATCCACGCAGCAGAGGGTAGAACCAGAGGAACAGAGATTCCCTACCAGCTCCTGAAAGGAGGCCCGATTGTCCACCCCTGGAGGCAATCAAGGATCATTTATCCCTGCACCAGGGAGCCTGGCTAGCTACAAAAGATACTTGGGTGCAGAGGATTATTTCCAGAGGTTATATAATTCCCTTTTTCCTACCACCTCCACCTGTATGCAAAACTCCTGATTTTCTGCCCATTCAGAGGAAAGTAACAGCACTAGATATACAAAAAAAGCTGCAAGAAAAGTCATCCAAGAGGTCCTACCAGACCAGATGGAGTCCAGAACTTACTGAAGATTCCTTTTATTACTAAAGAAAACAGGGGACTAGAGAACAATATTGGATCTCAGCAGTCTGAACAAATAAGTTCAGCACGCCAATTTCTGGATGGCCACAGTCCACTCCATTCTGCCCTTTTTGTGCTAGGATGACTTGATATGCTTGATATAACTTCAGGATGCATACTGCCACACAAAAATGAGCAGACAATCCAGAAGGTATTTATGCTTCTGGCTGGGAGCCAGCTATTATTAGTTCAGAGCACTGCCCTTTGGCCTCACCACAGCCCCCAGGGTGTTCACCAAATGCATAGCAGTAGTATCAGCAGGGATTCTGAGTGTTTCCATACTTGGACAACTGGCTCATTACTGCCCTGACCAGGCATTTACTGATAAGAGCTCAAGACCAGGTACTCCATGCTTGCTCCCATCAAGGGAAAAGTATAAATTACAACAAATCTCAGTTAGAACCATTCCATAGGAGCCATTTTCAACACATTTTCCATGACAGTCTGTACTCGGCAGATGAAGAAAAACTATCAGATTCCAGGTCAGGAAGATAATTCAAGGCTGCACAATCTCGCCCCAATTAATCCTACAAACCTTGGGATCAGTGTCTTTGGCTATAGTTGTAGTTCCACTAACAAGATTTCATATGAGGATTCTTTAGTGGATGTTAGCAACGCAGTGGTCCATTCTTTATCAGCATATGTGCACTCAGATAAGAATTACCCAAGCATGCAAAAGATACCTTTGGTGGTGGATCCACTCAGATCAGGTTCTACAAGGCCATCCCTTCATTCTTCCTCAACCTAAGGTCATAGTGACCACGGATGCATCGAAGATTGGAGGGGAGGTCACTTCCTTGGAAAAAACGTCCATGGCACATGGTCCCCCAAAGAGGTCAATTTGTATATTAATGTCCTGGAAATGAGAGCAGTGCTGTTAATGTTGCAGGCCTTCCAAGGCTCTCTTCTTTCCAGGACAGTTGCAATTTAGACAAACAATATGTCCATGGTTTTGTACATCAACAAACAAGTAGTATTTAGATCTCATCTCTTGTGTCGAGAAGCTCTCAGAGTTTGGCAATGGGAAATCTCATCCAACCAATGTCTGATAGCAATGCACATTGCAGGGAAACCCAGTGTGATAGCAGACAGGTTGAGCAGGTGCATTGTATTACCACACGAATGGTCTCTCAACAAGAATGTGGTGGAAATTATTTTTCATCAGTGGTGCCAGTCATGCTGCGACCTATTTGTGTCTCCCCTAAACAAGTGCATCAGGTTCTTTGCCCTAATCCTCCCACAGAGGGAGTCACTGAGGGATGCTCTCCTGTACGATTAGCCTCTCAGTCTTCTCTATGCTTATCCCCCAATTCCTTCACTCCCCAAATTTCTGCAGAAAGCATCCTGATTGAAGAGCAAAGTTATCCTCACTGCCCCTTACTGGCCTCGGGAAATTTCGTTCCCTTTCCTTTGGCCTCATTTAATCTACCCTCCTTGGACTCTGGATCCAATTCCGGACCATCTGCCTCACCCAACAGGCATAATTCCCCTGGATATCTCAAGCCTAAGACTGACCTCATGGTTTCTCCACTTCTATTGCTAGGCCAGACAACATACGAGCTCTTCCCCTCGTTGACATTTACTTTTGTCTTCCTACAGAGCTTCTGCAAGGAAACATTACAGAAGTAAATGGAAGAAATTTGTTTTTTGGGTGTAGCCGAATCATATTGACCCCCTTACAGCACCAGTACATATTGTCCTTGAGTTTTTTTGCAACAGTTTTCCATGAAAGAGTCAGCTCCTTAACTATTAGGGTACAACTAGCTGTCATTTCTAATTTTCACGTTAGGATTGAAAACTCCTTGGCTTCATCTAAACTTTCTAAAGCCTTTTTGAGAGGTGGTGTTCTTTTGATACCCCTTATAAAGATCTGACTCCACAGTGGGATTGAAATTTGGTATTACAATCCTTAATTCATTCACCTTTCCAACAGCAACCACCTACCTTTGAACTAATGACTACTGGAAGAACGAGATATTGTAAGGGAACCACTGTTCCTTATTTTGAGCTCCAGATATGGATTTCTGTTAACAAGTTGCTAATATTTCCCTTTATACTGTAAGCCAGCAAACATATGTTAGAGGATAGAGCATTATGGGTAAGGGAGGAGCTCAAGAGTTTGTTAGTGGCCATGAACTGAAAGTAATGGCAGAGTCAGATCCAAGGGTCAGATCTGAACCCAATTGTTGAGGAAGAATGAAAATGGACAATGCCGATGAAATATTATGGTAAGTACATAACTTATTTTTTTTAATAGAACAAGTAATATGTAAATTATTATAATTATGCAAACAAATATGAATATCTTTGTAACCCTAGTAGATAGACCCCCAACTATCAGTATAATCTTTGTTTGCACAGATGTGCTCTTCATTTTTCTGCAAAAAAATTTCTATAGCTGTCACTACAATTTTGAGAAATTTGCATAATTATGAATGGTATACATACCTTCATATGTATGTGGCAAATGCATGTAAATATTTGCAAAGGAGAGAGATTACACCAACTGTCAGTCAAAATGTTTTCAGAATTGTTTGCTTTTTATTGATACCATAGTGTACCATAGCTACACCTTCTGGTTGAAGTTAGTAATATAATTCATAGGATCATAGGAAGTTACTAGGCTATTGGCCCTGAGGCCCTTACAAGCCTAGGCAAGAATTTAGCCCATGTTCCAACAAGTCAGCACCCTATGCCACTGTCCAGCAGGGACATAGGTTGAATCCCAGGGGTGTATTTTCTATTCCCCATCCAGTTATCCAGGTTGCGCTTAAAAAGGTTTAATGAGGTACTCTGCTTTACGTGGAGAGGGAGTCTGTTCCACAAAAGGGGGAGTCTCTGGGACACAAATCTGTCCCGCTAACAAGTCCTATTGAGGTCACAGACCAGGTTGAGTTCTCGCGTGTGGGATACTCGAGTGGAGCTTGACTTGCGGATATGCAGCAGTCCCATCAGGGCGGGGTCTGAGATTGCTTCATATGCCAGATAGAGGTCACCTCTGAGAAGTCTGTAGGAGACTGAGTAGAGGGACAGGGCTTTTAGCCTATCTGTGTAGGATAGATGTTTGAGGCCCTGGATTCTCCGGGTGAGGAATCTTTGTGGTCTCTCCAGCTGCTGCATGTGCTTTGTGAAAGGGGAATTGTTTTCAGTGAGCAGTCTTATAAGGGAAGAATACAGGGATATTGTGACCACCTTGTCCCTGGATGAGATACTCTTACTAATGAGGTGGGCCATGTAGAAAGCTTTCCATACAACAGAGGTAATATGGTGGTCAAAAGTTAGTTTGCTAGAAACCTGGGTGCCCAAGTCTCTCATGACTGATTGCATACTTAGTGTCTTATTATCAGTGTGGTAATTTGTGGGGGCATCATTCTCCCCAAAAGGGATAATGATGTATTTTTTGTCATTCAGTTTGTGGCCATATTTCTGACACCAGTCATTTGTTTGGGTGAGACTCTCTTGGAGGATGTTCACATCACTAGGGGGAATTAATGACAGCACCCAGCTTGCAGTCATCTGCAAACTTGGTCAGCCATAGCCCACTAGATTTGACCTGCACCTCTGAGAAGTATATCCCAAACAGCAGAGGTCCCAAACTGATCTCTGGGATGCACTGCTTATTATGGGTGTACTACTTGAAGTGGCTTCCCCTATTTTGACTAAGTGGGTTCTATCAGTGAGCCAGTTTGTTACCCATCTGGTAACATATGGATTGATGTCTAGTTGAGCGAGTTTATCTGTTATACCTGAGTGGGAAATAGTATCAAAGGCCTTGGCCAGATAAAGGTAGGCGGTGTTCACCATCTTCCCCTTCTCTATGACCTTGGTGACTGTCTCAAAGAAGTTGACCAGATTTAACAGGCATAACCTCCCCTTGACAAAACCAGATTGTTCATAGATTCATACTAGGCTATCTGCCCGAGGGCATTTACAAGCCTAGCCCATAGTTTTGTGGCTTACGCCACCCCTTTAGTATGAGGAACTATACCTATTATTTTGCTGTGCCTCTGTCGAGCAGTGACACTGAGGTAATCTCTGTGGTATATCTGCGATCTCCCATCCATTGGTCAAAATTTCTCTTGAACAAGGCCAGCGAGGTGCTCTGCCTCACATATACCGGGATTTTGTTCCACAGCATAGGGAGTCTTTGGGTGATGAATCTATCCCTCCAGCACGTCCTATTAATAGCCGTGTCGAGGTTTAAGTCTCCCGCCCTTGTGGCTCTGACGGATCTAGATTTTTTGAGGTGAAGCATATTCATCAAATCTGGGTTTGACATGGCCTTGTATGTCAGGCACAGGTCACCTCTGAGCAAGCGGTAAGCGACTGATTAGAGCTGAAGTTCTTTCAGTCGGGCAGCATAGGACAGATCTTTGAGACCCTTTATCCTTTTGGTGAGGAACTTTTGTGGCCTCTCCAGCTGCTGCAAGTGTCGGGACAGATAAATTCCGAATGGGGCATTGTACTCCATCATTGGTCTGATGAGTGATGAGTATAGGGAAACTATGACCTCCCTTGATCTAGATGTGAATCCCTTCATGATAAGGTGGGCAATGTAGAAGGTCTTCCTAACTACTTTAGCTACATGGGTGTCGAATGACAGGCTATTGTCAACCTGGGTCCCCAGGTCCCTGATAACTTCTTCTGTGCTCAGTGGATTGCCACCTATATGGTAGCTAGGGGTAACCTTGTTTTTCCCGAAGGGTATGACTATGCATTTTTTGGCATTTAACTTTAGGCCATGGCTCTGGCACCAGTTATCCGTTTCTGTGAGACCCTTCTGAAGGATATCTGTGTCAGATGTGTTTTCGACTATGGGCCCAGTTTGCAGTCATCTGCAAACTTTGTCAGCCATAACCCTCCTGTGTTTGCTTGTACTTCGGAAAAGTAGATGCCAAACAAGAGTGGGCCCAGGACTGAGCCCTGTGGGACACCACTTGTGACAGGCTTTGAGTCTGACATGGCGCCAGCAACTCTGACCCTGTGGGTTCTGTCACTCAGCCAGTTTGCAACCCATCTTGTTAACATTTAAGCTGATGAGTTTTTCAATGATACCCGAGTGGGGTATTGTATCGAAGGCTTTCGCCAGATTGAGGTAGGCTGTATGGACTGCCTTTCCCTCATCAATGGCTTTGGTGACTGTTTCGAAAAAGTCAACCAAGTTTAAAAGGCATGATCTGCCTTTGACAAAGCCAAACTGGGTTGGATCCAAAGTCTGCAAATTCCCTATGTCTTTATTTATGAGATCCATTATGATCCTCTCCATGGCTTTGCAGATAAGTCTTGTCAAGCTAATGGGCCGGTAATTTCCAGGGTCGGTGGAGGCACCGCCTTTGTGAAGTGGGACCACCGTCGCGGTCGCCACTCCTGGAGTGCGTATCCAGAGGTGAGACTATGATTAAACAGCTGTCCTAGCTGTGGGTTTAATTCCTCGTTGAGTTTGTGGAGCACACAGCCGGGGACATCATCAGGTCCCATGGATGCTGTGTTTTTTGCTTTGGAGAGAGCAGTTCTCACTTGGGCGTTAGAGATGTTTGGGGGGCTGCAATTGTTTGGTATAGATATCTCTCCTTTTGGGGAGGGGGAGAAGTTTGCACTGAACCTGTCAGCCAGTATGTTGGCAATGTCTGTAGGATCAGTAATCTTCACATCATTTTGAACTAGTTCTGAGCATATCTGGGAGTTTCCTCCCAGGTTTCTAGCATAGCTAAAGAAGGCCTTATGATTGTCTTTTGAGTCTTTAGCTATTTTTCTCTCAAAGTTTGCTTTGGATAATTTTATGAGAGCTCTTAGTTTTTTACTTGTAGTGATCAAAGGTGTCTTACCTTTTAAGGATTTTGCTCTATCTTGTAGTAGCTTCCTCCTTTTGTTGTAGAGTTTGTTTATGGCTGGGGTCCACCAGACTGGACGCTTGCCTTTGTTACAAAGAGTCTTTGTTTTGCTTGGGATTGCCTTATCCATGCAGTCCTGTAGGTGCTGGTAGAAGGCATTTGTAAGTGATTCAGCGGCTTGAGTACTGTTTTCCGCCGGCTCGGGGGCCTTAAAGCAGACCACACTAGTCTTTAGAAGTGTGAAGTCGGCTTTCGAGAAGTTCTTTACTGTGGTCTTTTTTATTTCAGGTGGGGTGGGATGAGGACCTCCAGCGAGATTAGTTTGTGATCTGATCTCACCAGTGAGGGGTATACTTCCGGTGTTGAACATTGTGCTCCCATATTCGTGATGATGAGATCAAGTATGTTTTCTCCTCTTGTGGGGATGGTGACTAGTTGTTCCATGGCATTTGAGTTTATGAATTCCAGGAACTTTTGGGCTAGGGTGTTTGGGCTTGAGTAGTGTTCCCAGTCTATATTAGGGTAATTGAAGTCACCTAGTATGATGGTGTTTGGAGATACATTTATCCCCTCCAGTGTTTTCAGGAAAGCCATGTGAGGTTCCTGAGTTTGTGAGGGTGGCCTGTAACATGCTACAATTTGCAGAGTAGTCTTGCCTATGGTTAATTGCACCTGGATGGTCTCCGATGCATCGTGCGTTGCCACCAATCTTGAGGTGTGGGTGTCCTTGATGAATATGGATACCCCCCCCTCCTTTCTTGGTATTGTCCGGATTTTGGGGCGGAACGCATGATATGAGGTAAAACCTGATAGTGCTGGGGTGCTCTCAGGAGCCTTGAACCAGGTTTCTGTCACAGCACAGACATCGATGTTCTCCATACTGAGAAGGGCCTCGAGTGCGTGCATTTTGAGATTGAGACTTCTGGCATTGAGCAGCATTACCCTTAGTTTTTTCCTTTTTTGTGTTCTAGGGTGGTAGGTTTAGAATTTGCGCCTTGCCTAAAAAGGCACTATGGGGGGGGCAAGAGCCTTTGCCAATATCCGGAATCCCAGGGTGACAGGTGCAAGCCGTCCCTTGCGAGCAGCGTGGCTTGTCCAGCATGTCATCCCAGGCAGACAGACATTGGATCCCCTTTGAATGACACCAGAGTTTAAGCCAATTGTTAAAGCTGATCATCTTATCTCTGTATTGTGGCATCATTCTTGGTGAAGGTAGGATACTGCTCAAGGTCAGGGTCATACCTGCCTGGGCTACATAATCAGAGAGCTCCTCAATGTCTCTCTTCATGTAGTCCAAGGAGGTACATCTCAGGTCGTTTACACCAGCGTGGACAATGACTGAGTCGTATTTGTACCTGCTGTTGAGAGACCTGAGTGCTTGCGTTATGTGGCGGATTCTAGCGCCCGACAGGCAGCTTACTGTAACCCTCTCCTTACTCAGTCTGGTGAGCGGGACGTCAGTGTGTCTGACTATGGAGTCACCAATGACTAGTGTGTCTGGCATTGTGTTTGGCCTTAAGGGCTGTGGCTGTTTGACACTCTGACTGTGAGGTCTATGTGTTGCAGGTGTTGTGTTCTGAGGTGGTAGTTGTTTGGGTGTCTGCTATGGTGGCCTCTGCTGTTTTGGTAGATTTTTGATCAGAGCCTCCGAGTATGTCTTTGTGTGTTTATGTGTATGATTTGAGGTTGTGATGGTACTATGTGAGACTGGGTCTATAGTGTGTGTGGTAACCTTCTCCTCCTGTCTGGTCTTGCCAGTCCTATGTTGAGAGAGCTCAGCCTCCAGTTTGGCCGTATAGTTGCATCTCTCGCATGTATTTGTGTTTTGTGGGAGGAGGAGAGGGTTGTCTGTGTACATGAGGCAATTGTAACATTGCCTCAATATTCCCAGGTTCACCAGCTGAGCAGGAGAGGACACTAGCAACTGATCCCTCGACATGCTAGAAGGAATAGACAAAAAAACTTTAAAAGAGATTCCGGGGATGTGGGTGACCGAGAAATGGGGTTTGCCTTTTTGGGGTACTATCTATAACAAGAGTGCTGTATCAAGGTGATAAGTACTGTAGGAGCAAGTGCTAGGTTTAACAGATAAAGAATAGTCTACTCGGAGTCAGGTAGAGATGATCTTTTTAGTTATAGGATACGCTGATTAGATCAGTAGTATAGTTCGAGGAAGGTAGTTTTAAGGGAAAATTTGAAGAGTGGACTTTAGGTAGCCCGAATAGTTTAAACCTGCTTAACTGGCGCTGCCCTAGTGTGCAACAATGGCAACTCCGCGCTAAATCGAGCAAACGCGCGTTTAGCGTGTTTTATATCAGGGGGCTGAAAGAAGCTAGGAACTGGCCCAAAACGACCACTAGACTACAAGTTACTGGCTGAAACCTCACAAAACTGGACCAACAGGCAGCTCAATGCTTCCCAAGCAAGGGAACTTCCTACCTCCAAATTTGGCAAAGAATCAGTAACAGGAACTGCAAACAAAGTCCAGGGATCAGCAAGCTCTGAAACTGGACTACTCTAGCTCAGTAAGGCGGGAAAACAAGATATATTTTTTTTTTTTTTTTTTTTCAGAAACAAGCAGAAACAGATACAGTAGACACTTATAAATGCTATAAATCGGCTATCAGAGCCTACACAAACAATTTGCAACAATTACAGATTTTAAAAGTAACAAACTGAGAATTCAAGTGCAATAACAGAATAAATGCAGAAAAGAATAACAATGTATCAGCAAGCAGGCGAAATACAGTTGCTAGATAAATAGAAGTGGAAAGCCACAAAAAATATACTTAAATCAGGTAAAGTCGCTTTTTTAGCTCTCTGAAGCTTGGATTACTCTGCTGGCCACCACGAGGATCTGTGCTGAGTAGGTACAAGCTGAAAACGCGCATTTAGCGTGTTTTATATCAGGGGGCTGAAAGAAGCTAGGAACTGGCCCAAAACGACCAATAGACTACAAGTTACTGGCTGAAACCTCACAAAACTGGACCAACAGGCAGCTCAGTGCTTCCCACTCCCACTGGTAAGCAAGGGAACTTCCTACCTCCAAATTTGGCAAAGAATCAGTAACAGGAACTGCAAACAAAGTCCAGGGATCAGCAAGCTCTGAAACTGGACTACTCTAGCTCAGTAAGGCGGGAAAACAAGAGATTTTTTTTTTTTTTTTTTTTTTTTCAGAAACAAGCAGAAACAGATACAGTAGACACTTATAAATGCTATAAATCGGCCATCACAGCCTACACAAACAATTTGCAACAATTACAGATTTTAAAAGTAACAAACTGAGAATTCAAGTGCAATAACAGAATAAATGCAGAAAAACAATAACAATGTATCAGCAAGCAGGCGAAATACAGTTGCTAGATAAATAGAAGTGGAAAGCCACAAAAAATATACTTAAATCAGGTAAAGTCGCTTTTTTAGCTCTCTGAAGCTTGGATTACTCTGCTGGCCACCACGAGGATCTGTGCTGAGTAGGTATGGGATCAAGTGTCTGGAGGTTGCCAGTGTCCCTGTTAATGAACTCCATGATAATCCCCTCCATAATAGTTAGCATAAGACATATGTTTGTAATGTTTATAGAAAATATTTTAGATTTTCTCTGGTACAGCGTACCCCATTTATCTGAGGAGTCATATCTGATTTCTGTGGTGACTGGGCATGAGAAATGTCATACCACAATGTGTCTAGGTGGAGAAATTTACAGAAATATGATATTTATGCAAATAAATATATTACATTACTAAACAAGTATAAATATCTGCAACTTTGCAGCAGGAAGACAGCAAGTACCAGTAACAACATTTGCAGCATTATGTATGCTTTCATTTGATACAATGGAATACTACATAAACACCTTATTGGTTCAACTTATTGATGTAGTTATTAAGATAGAACATGCATCCAGTCATTCCTGACCTCTATGGTGACTGGACACATGAGATGCTCTTCAAGAGTGCATCTAGGTAAATAAGCTTGAGATATTGACAGAAGCACAATATTTATGCATATTTCATTTTATTTATTTTTATTTGATATTTATTTACCGGAGTAGTCCTACTGGGCTTAGTAGCCCTTTTTGGCAGAGGCCCGGGGAGAAAAGCTCCACATAAAGAGGAATACAATGCAGTACAATACAATGTTATATTATTTATTTATTTAAATTTGTTGACCGAGAGTGTCCGACTAGACGTAGGTCCATTTTCAGCGGAGGCCCTGGGAGAAAAGCTCCACAGTAAAATAAACAGACAGTAGTTACATTGGATTACATAGCGATTAACAATTTAACATAGCAATTACTTACAACATATTTACAGATGAAGAACATAGTACATCAGTAGACAACTAGAATCTTTATCTGTGAAGTACATAACAGACATTAACAAATGTTACAATGAGAAATTCCTGCTGTATAATAAGTACTAGGCTTATGAGCAGCTGAGCTTGCTATGATCAAGGTAGTTAGTGGAGTGGAAAGAAAGGTAGTGGTTGGATGGGGTGGATGATATTAGAGTGGGAGTTGCAAGGGCATAGCCAGCATGTTTTTAGGTGCGCTTTTAGTAAAGTTTTGAAGTGGGTGCATGATGGTACGGAGGTAATTGTGGGTGGGAGTGAGTTCCATAATTTGGCTATGGCGCAAGAAAATAGTGCTTCACCAGCAGAGTTATTGGCTTTAGTGATCTGCAAGTGATTTTTGTTGCTGGAACTTAGTGGTCTGGTGGTGCAATAGGGTTGGAGTAGATTCTGGAGGGATGGGACATTTAGTGGATAGTTTACTAGTTTGTGGGCGAGTGAGAGTTGATACCACTGAAGGAGGTGAGGGAGTTCAAGCCAGCCCAGTTCAGCAAGTGAGAGACGGTGGTGACTACGGTAGGATGCCCCTGTGGCGAATTTGGCGATTTTGTTGTAGCAGGTCTCTAGCTTGTTTAGATTACATTGCCTTAGGTTGGTATATATTGGAGAGGCATAAAGTAGGGTGGAGATAAGGTGGGAATTTGCTATTGAAATCTTTGCTGCTTTTGTGAGAAATTGCTTATTTCTGTAGAATGCTCCTAGTTTTTTGTGGACTTTTTTTATGGTCATGGATATGTGAATGTTAAATTTTAGTTTATTGTCTATTTCCACTCGTAGCAATTTGGTGTGTTCAGTTGGGTATATAGTGGTGTTGTCTTTTGCTGTGATGTTAAAGTGAGAGTTGTTTTGAGTATGTTTGGTGGGTTGGAAGATGAATAGTTTAGTTTTGTTTAAGTTGGGTATTAATTGGGTATCGGATAACCATGTTTCAACAGAGGAAAAGGCTTCCTGTGTGACTTTTTGCAGTTTTGGTAGGGACTGGGCTGAGCAGATGATGGTAGATTCATCTGTGTATTGTATGAGTGTGCCATGTTTGGTGGCAGAGGCTAGATTATTGGAATAAACAGAGAAGAGTAGGGGTCCAAGGATGGATCCTTGGGGAACCCCCTATGGAGACAGGTAGTTGGGGAGATACGTCATTCTGCCATACAACAAATTGTTGGCGGTCAGACAGGTAACTCTGAAACCAGTTGGTGACTGATTGTGAGAAGGATAGGTTATTGAGGACAGAGATAAGTTGTTTGTGTGGGACCATGTCAAATGCTTTAGATAGGTCTAGGAAAGTAGCAGAGGAGAGATAGCCATTGTTTTTATGCTGAAGGATAGTGTTAGTAAAGGAGAGTAAGGCAGTGGTGGTGCTATGGTTTGGTCGGAAACCATGCTGAGTACTGGAAAGGAGGTAGTCTGAGATCTGAGAGTGTATGCATCTCTCTAGTATTTTGGAGAGTGGAGAGAGAATAGCTATGGGGCGGTAATTGGTTAGTTCTGCGGAGGGTCCGCCTTTGTGGAGGGGAATTATATGTGATACTTTCCACAGTGCGGGAACGTAACTTTCTGACAGAGATCGGTTAATCAAGGTGGATACTGGGTAGGCCAGAGCATCAGCTGCGATTTGTAGGTATTCACTTGGGAGGTTGTCTGCTGCTAATTTGGTGGGTTTAAGTTTAGTTAAGAGTTTTTTTATGTTGGAGGTAGGTACAGGAGAAAAAGAGAAGGCAGTGAGAAGATTACTAGTTGAAGGTGTGGGTTGGAGGGGAGGGGGGTTGTGTTGTTTAGCTAGTGATAGTATGGTTTGGGTGAAGTGTGTGTTGAATGAGGTGCAATATTTTCTGAGGAGTGAGGGATGTTAGGAGGAGGGGTACTGACTTTACCTGGGTGGAGGATGGAGTTTAAGGAGGACCAGAATTGTTTGACGCTGTGTTGTGAGGAGTCTAGGGCAGACTGGTAGCATTGGAATTTGTCCTGTTTTATTAACTTTTTTTTTACTCTATTGCGTAGTTCTAGGAATTTCTGTCTAGCTGAGGGGGTTTTGGTTTTGCGCCAGTGCTCCCAGGCCTTATCCCTGTTTTTCATTTCTGACTTGGTGGTTTTCTGTAGCCATGGGGGTGGACAAAACCAATGCAGATCGGATACATTCAGTGGCAGTTATCTGTGTTACAAGTTTACAAGACAAAATCTTGTAGTACTACAATTAACATACATTAGATACATAATTCTTATTTTATTCACAGGAGACAAAAGCAACTTGTAGGACTTGAAGTAGCAAGACATTACTAAATTAACACAGAATAAATCAGCACATGGTCCATTAGAACAGCTAGGGGGTGCTGCAAAGGTAATTGAAAGTTTGAAAGATTTAGTTATGGGTATTAGGTGAGTTTGTTTCCTTGATATTTAGGGCTGTGGATTAGGAGAAGGAAGAGCAGAGAATGGAAATAGTTGGAGGATGGTGAATTGATACAGTGCATAATTGCACAAACTCCACTCCACACACCTTCAGATAGAAACAACTCTGATCCAAAACAATACCAAAACAGCAAAATCTTCAGAAGTCAGGAATCGAAAAACAGGAACCAAAGTCAAATCCAAAAGCAAATTCTTTATTCTCCAGCACCTCGGTGTAACCACCTTTCAAGAGTATACATTCTCACTGAAAGAATGGATATATATATACTCATAGCAATTAATTAAACAATTAATTAAACAATTATGTTCAAAAAAGTTTTAAAGCAGACACCTCCAGTTTATTTCATTATGATACAGTGCATAGCCTGAGGATGTGCAAGAACATGTCCATTTGTCATTAAGGTATATTTAAGTTAATGTTTGACTGAAGTGTGATCTTCTGTGGTGAGTATATTGTGAGGGATACCGTTACATTTTTTTGAGATTTGATTTGAATAAAGGGAGTCTCCAAAGTTGTTTGATTTGGTGACCTTTAGCAGGAATTTGTTAGATGATCGTAGTGGTCTGTTATTAGTGTGGGTTTGTATTAAGCTTTGGACAGCAGGGCACTTATCTGGCTGGTACAAGATGGAATAGGTTACTGTAAGTTGGTTGAAATATAAGAGGTTGGTTAGCTCAAGCCAGTGTAGTTACTTGAGAGCAGCACACTGGTGGGTTCTGTTAGATAGGTTAGTGGCGAATTTGGCTATCTTGTGGTAGCAAGCCTCTAACTTATTTTCTAAGATTTGTGAATATCAGGTTGGCTTGTACTAATGTGGATAGTAGGTTTGTCCCGGTGATCGCTGTTCTGGAAGAGTTGGTAAGGTAAGGCTTGATTCTATAGAGCGAGCTTAATTTGATGTGAGCTTTTTTAATAACGTGTGCCAAATGTTTGTCAAATTTCATATTGCTGTCAATGGTGACACCTAATAGCTTTGTTTCAGTGAAGTGCTGACTGTGGTTATTGGCTTTATTGTAGATGCTCTGGAAAAAGCATTAATTTGGTTTGATTGGGGTTTAGTATGAGTTGAAGGTTTTGTAGGAAGGATTTGATAGTGTAGAATGATTTTTGGGTAATGTCTTGGAGCTGTGGTAGAGAGGGTACAGAACAGACGACAATGGATTCATCTGCATATTTGATAAGGGTGGCAAGGTTGCAGACAGTGTGAAGTTTGTAAAGATGGAGAAAAGAAGTGGGCCTAATCTTGAACCTTGTATTGCACCAACAGTGAATGGTAGCAAAGAGAGATCTTGTTGCTGCTTCACAGCCTGCTGGGTGAGCAGAAACATAGCTGCAGAACCAGGAAAGGGTTTCCTGGGATAAGCTGAGGGAGGCAAGTTTGTATAAGAGTTTTTGGTGGGATACTTTGTTGAATGTTTTTGACATATCTGGAAGGACAGAGGAGACATGCTTCCCTTCATTTTTAAGTTGGTTTATGGTGTTGGTGAAGTTTAAGAAAGCAGTTGAGGTGCTATGTTTGGGACTGAAGGTATGTTCAGTGTTGGATAACTGATTTATTTTGTTACTAGGTGGTCGAGTAGTTGAGTGTGGATGCATTTTTCCAACATTTTTGAAAGTGGAGATAGGATGGAAATTGGCCTAAAATTTGAGAGTTCTAGTGATGCCCCACCTTTGTGTAAGGGGATTACATAAGTCACTTTCCAGGTTTTTGGGATGTATTGTTCAGTGATGGATCTGTTGATTAATATGGATATGGGGTAGCAGATGACATCAGCAGCCATTTTCAGGTATTCATTTGGTAGCTGGTCTGCTGCGAGTGATGTAAGTTTTAATTTAGTTAGTGATTTTTTAATCTTGCCTCTCTGGATAGGTTGGAGAGAGAAGGTAGTATTGGTAATGTTGGTTACTGGTGGGGTGACCAGAGGAGTATTTTGATTGCCTTTAATAAATAAGAGGATAGAATTTGTGAAGGAGGAGTTAAATTGGCTATTTTATTTGTTGCGTTTGTGATATTGGGGAGTTGGGGTTGTGGATTGTCCTGTTTTTTTAGAAGTTGATTAATGGAGCTCTATACCACACAATTGTTTTTTTTTTTTTTTTTTGCTTTAAACACTATTCTGCCAGATTTGATGTAACTTGAGGTGATCCTGAAACAATTTTATGTAAGTTCTGTTTCAGTTTCTAGTAGTACCCTGGGGGAAAGTATACAGGGAGTCCCTTGAGTAGCATAACGATTAGAGATTACATGTCCCGTGAGTGTGCACTCCACTACAGTGGAGCGTTACAGTACATCCTAACAGGCTAGGTGAAGGTAGCTGGATATTCAGGAAAACATAGAGAATGCTACCTACATTTGCTGTTTGGAGCTCTGTCATTTTTTTTTCCCTGTTTTTTTTTTCCTTGCTGCAGTCTGACCGGCTAGCATGTAGGGATGAAGAATGGTAGTGCAAGCTTGTTGTAGAGAGAACTTTAAATTAAAAAGTGGAGAGGTATAGGTTAAAGGAGTATGAGAGGGAAGTAAGTTTGAGGCACGGGGGGTGTCAAAGGGAAAATATATTTTAAAAATGATCAATACACGGTAGGTTCAGGTTAAGGCACTTTAATCTTGCAGCAAGGAGACAAAAACGTGCTAATACAGAGTTTGTCTAACTAGAATCAGGAAATACCAGCATTTTTATACATTTTCTAATAAGACATTGCCTACTAAGCTGACGTAGCAGATCACAAGTTTTAACATCATCATTACATAGCAGTTGTTTTCATGCTTTTCTGCTTGTACTATCAATTTTTGTGAGAAACTTCCTAATAAAAACAACGTGGCCTTGGTTACCACCAGTTTGATATATGCAATGTTACCATTCAAGGTACTACGGCTAATTTGAGCACAAAGCAAGTATAGATTGCAGTTCTTTTCTTCAACAGTTCTTTGTCTATCTTTATCTCTTCCTTCTGCAGCTGTGCAAGTTCCCATACCACGAACAGAGCTAATTGTTCAAAATGTGGTTTTGAAGTACCATAGTTCTCATAGCATTTAGTTCATCAGTCACTTATTCGGGAGCAGAAAAAGTTGCATTGCTCATGACTTCGAGAAGTTTAGACAGTTTTCTCAGCTCCCAAATCGATTTCACTGTGCCATATGCAGGGGCTATGCCTGCCTACGATATAATGGTGTCACTCAAGTCCATGTGTGTCAGTTTATCTTTGTTTTTCACGGAGTTATGGTTTCTCCACCCTGCTTCGATTCGTCCCACTGGATTCTCGGGTCTCTTGATTGGATTTCTAGGTTTACTGCTAACCTCTCTGATGTTTCAAATTTTTCCCTGAGGCAAAGCTGCAGTGTGTCGTATGGCCGGAACCAGGTAACCCAAAAAACAACTGCCAGACCAATTCTCAGGTAGCCATTTATATGCTTTTTTTCCACAAACAAAATAACAATTCTCTACTTTAGTATTGATATAAGCTTGCCCTGCATGAAACATTTTCTTATCAATAATAGAAAGCTGTTTTAAAAGAACAGGATTATGTTGTACCTCACTAACACTTCTATGCATCTTTTCAAAATATACATCATAGTTTGTATCACAAATAGTTTTTGCCTTACTGGCCTTAATATAACATTTATAAGAAACAGTCACATTACAATTGCTCCAACCCACCTGAATAGTGTCATTCTTGTAAAAACATACAATCCCTTTTTGTGTAACAGGTAGGTACAATGCTATTTTGTCTTGTGACTTCACAGGTGAAGTATCAAAAATCAAGTTTTCCCAGGTCTCATTGACCCCTAGGGGGACAGCAGTCATCAATAATCCCCCATATGCTGTTGATATAGCTGTGCAAATCCAGCAGTTCGAAACATTAAAAGTCTCAGCATACACATATTTAATTGCTTGGTAAGTGTTAAAGTTTGGATGCCAGTCTATGAGTAATGCATCACGTTTGTTCAGTTCAACTCGTGTGGCTGGGAAAAGGAAAGGCCACAGCAAAAAGATCAATGTTATCAGTATAGCTATCAGAATAATCATGCAAATTTTCTGAGGTTGTTCTGCATCTCTATTTTACTCTATACCTGGTCATTTTGTTCTCGTTGTACAACAGTAACAAGGTTTTTGTCCAGTTCAAAGTTCTTAACCAATTTACAGTGTGTCAGATGAATCCAGGATGCTCGCTCTGCGATCTTGACTGCAGTGGGTGTTGACATAGCACCTGGGATGGTCCTTCCCACTTCGGAGAACTCCAATTCATTTTCTTCATGACTTTCACCCAGACCCACGTGCCTGGGACTATTGCTGCTTCCGATGGCCTGGTTTGCTCTTTATCTGAAACAATTTAACTGCAAAAGTTTGTTATTCAAAAATCGCCTCATATACTCTGCAAGTGAACTGTCAGCCTCCTGGTCTGTAGGCATGAGAGGTTTCCACTGAGGTGTATAATATGCCCTCCCAAACAGAATTTCAAAAGGAGTTAACCCTTTCACATTTGGAACAGTTCTCATACTCAACAGTGCCAGAGACAGACAGTGCACCCAGTTCTTTTGTGTCTCACTAATCAATTTCCTAAGCTTATTTTTCAAAACTCCGTTGTGCCTCTCTACTAATCCTGCAGATTGAGGGTGGTATGCACAATGTTTTTTCAGAGAAATCCCAAAGTAACGGCTCAATTGTTGTATAGTTTGATTTACAAAGTGTGTGCCATTGTCACTATAAATCTTTTCTGGTATGCCAAATCTAGGAATAATTTCTTTAATGAGGACTTTTGCAACAGTAGCTGCATCTGGATTTTTAGTTGGAAAAGCTTCCACCCATTTGGAAAACATATCTATAATGACAAGGCAGTACTTCTTATTTTCACATTTGTTCAGCTCTATAAAATCCATACAGATAGTATGGAACGGATATGGTGGTGTAGGGAAACTCCCTTGCTTAGGCTTCAATGCCCCTTGTGCATGATGCTTGTTACAAACATGGCATGCTGCACAAAAAATTTTTTGTGTAGTTTGTAAATCCATACGTTGTAAACACTCAATTCACTAACTGTACCATCCCCCCTGTTGAGACATGGCACTACCCATGGCTCAACAAAGCTGCATATCTAAACAAGTTAGATGGTAAAATCGGTTTCCTCTCTTTGGAGATGTACAGCCCTTTTTTAAGAATTGCTCCTCGTTTTATCCATTTTTTGTTTTTCTACATTTGTAGTAAGTGTCTGCATTGTTTTTAACATTACTAAGTCTAAAATTTCAGATGGTTGTAATTCCTCACTCAAAAGAAATACTTCTGAAGCTGAAGCTGCTTGCTTTGCAGCTGTATCAGCCCTTGCATTACCTTTCAAAATCCTATCCTGTTGTTTGGTATGAGCTACGCATTTACAAATAGCTACTTTCTGAGGTAACTAAATAGAGTCTAACAAATCTAAAATAAATTGCGCATGATTAATTGGTTTACCAGTAGATGTTATCATTCCTCTATTTTTCCACTGCTGCGCAAAAACATGTACAGTAGAAAAAGCATACTGGCTGTCAGTAAAAATGTTAACTCGTTTACACTTTGCCAAGGTACACGCCCATGTTAAAGCAATCAATTCTGCTGCTTGTGCAGATAAGTTGTGCGGTAAAGACTTTGCTTCTAAAATCTCAGTATCAGAAACTACTGCATACCCCACTAGATTCTGTCCTGTAAGACCCCTCCTACACGAACATCCGTGAGATCTTTTCCAGGTAGTGTCTTTTGCTCAATCTCTTGCAGGCAGCAGTGTGGTTTGCCATCTGCAAGGGTTGGGAGCAAGGTTGACGGATTCAAAGTTGTGCATTGTTCAATTGTCATATGAGGTTGGCTCAACAGTATAGTCATACAGGAAAGATGTCTAGCAGGAGAAAGGTATGCTACTTTGTCTTGCAGTAAAATAATCGCGACTGCATGAGGCACTCTCAACGTGAGAGGGTGGAATAACACTACTGAGGCTGAAGCCTGCACTGCCATTGCAGCTGCGACTACTGCTTGTACACAGTGGGGCAAGGATTGCGCCACTGGGTCTAACTGTGATGAATAGTAAGCTATGGGGCGTTGTTTGTCCCCATGCTGCTGTGTTAACACTGATGTCATATAACCCTGTTTACAGTCTACAGTTTGGAAAAATCGTGTATGATAGTTCGGTAATCCTAAAACTAATGAGGATGCCATCAGTTGTTTCAATTTGCAGAAAGCTGATTCTGCTTCTGGTGTCCATTGTAATAAATCTTGTGCTGCCATAGGCTTTTTGAATATCAAGTTGGTCAGTGGAGCAGATTCCAAGGCATAGTTTGGAATCCAACTCCGACAAAAATTAGTAGTACCTAGGAAGGACATCATTTTCTTCTTGGTAGTTGGTTTAGGTGCTTGTAATATTGCTGTTTTTCTGTCTTCATCTAATATTCTGCCTTCTTTGAATATTACATATCCCAGGTATTTGACCTGTTTTTTCCAAAGTTGCAGTTTATTTTTGTTTACCTTGTGTCCTTGAGTAGCTAAAAATTGTAGTAATGCTATGGTATCTTCTCTGCATTCTTGCTGGGTGGGGGCTTCCAGCAGAATGTTGTCTACATAAAGTAAAATCTGGCTGCCTTTCGGTGGGATAAATCCCGCCAGGTTACTTGCCATTTCCTGTGCGAATATTGTTGGACTCTCGCAATATCCCTGTGGTAGTCGCGTATATGTATACCTTTTCCCCTGAAATGTAAATGCAAACCAATGTTGGCTGTCAGGGTGTATCGGTATTGAGAAAAATGCATTGCTAATATCTACCACAGAAAAATACTTTTGTTGAGGTTTCAAATCATTTAATAAGGTGTGTGGATCTGGCACTGTAGGTGCCCTAGGTATAACTGCATCATTTACAGCTTGTAAATCTTGGACCATATGCCATTCTCCATTTGCTTTCCTAACAGGAAATAAGGGTGTATTACATGGTGAATCGGGGGATTCTATCAATACTCCTTCCTTAAGTAAGGCTGCTGTTATAGGTTTGATTCCTACTTCTGCATCCTTTCTCAAGGGATACTGTCTCTTTTGAGGTCTGAATGCTGATTTTGGCATGATAGTGACTGGTCCTGCTGTACGAATAAGTCCTACATCTGATTTTCCTGTTGACCAGTGAGTCTCTGGTATGTCTCGTAAGGCTTTTTCCTCCTCTTCTAATAAGAGTGCTACTCAGCTGTCCTCACTTGCCTGCAAGTGTACTGCTGGGTGTGTCTGTGTTATCCAATTCAACTTCTGCTTTTGTACTCCCTGTTCTGAAAGTTCTATCTCTGTCTGTTTTTCCCACCTTGTGACTTTTTCTCCTAGGTCTGCCCACTTCATGTTTCTATCTTTAGTCAAACTCACATGTGGTAATCGATTAGATTTGTAAAGTGCTAGGAATTCCTGGGGCAATGAACAGCTTACTACACTGTTTTCTTCTGTGTCCCAGTACAGATTTCGTAATACTAATCTGTTAGCATGGTTTCTAAACAGTTCTTGCTCATATTCTTTATCCGGTCCTGGTTTGCTACAGTAATATAGAGTACAATGCAACAAATGCTGTTTATCAGTGTCAAGGGAGGGGGATTTACTGATGGCTACGTTCATCAGTTCTTCGGTTACTGCCCCTGGACCAGTCGTAACCAAGTCCTGGCTGTACCAATAAAATGTTTCACCCTCCGGTCGCACTACAAAAGTATCCATTTGTCGCTGTGCTTCCATACCCTGCATAGTTGGAACTACTGCTATGCCAAATATCTGCATTAGGTCTCTGCCCAAAAGATTTACTGGGCATTTTGCAGAAACAACAATTTTGCTTTTCTGGGTCATCCCTGAAACATGGTCAGTTATTGCTATGTTGTGGGAGAGTGGCTCCCGATACAGCTGTCCATTAGCTGCTTTCACTAATATGTAATCAAGTTATTCTGAATTTTCTGGTAGTTTGGAAGGATGTGTCCGGGTCCGTGAAGCCCCTGAGTCACACAGGAATTTAACTTTCCTCCCGTCTACCAGAAGTGTAACTTCCGGTTTATTGTCTGCTAAGTAGAGCTCTAGGCTCAATAATGCCAAGTCTAAAATTTCATTTTCTTCATTATCTGTGATTTCATGCATATCCTCTATTTCTTCTATCACGTTCTCTACTCCTTCTATCACATTTGCACTTGTCTTTTCTTGATTATTCCTTTCTAGTGATTCTTGACTATCATATAGTCAGTCCTCACCCTCCTTGTCTTCTGTGGATACTTTTTTATTTTGCATGCAATCCCTTGCTAAATGTCCCTTTTTCCCACATTTAAAACATTCACCCCTTTTCTTTCTCTCTTCAAACTCCTCTGATCGTTTATCAGATTGTTTGTTTCCCTGGGCATTTTTCTTACCCTTCTTCCCGGTCTGTACTACAAAGACTTCTGATCTGTCTTCCACTGCAAATACTTGAGTTTTCTTTTTCTTTTTGCTATTAAAATGCCTTTCAGCACGTCTTGCATATTCAAGTAATGACTGTAATCTGCTTGTACGATGATCTACCATGTGCTTTGTAATAAAGCTGCTAATGGGTGCAATACTGCCTTTCAAAAATGCATTCTTTAGTTGCTGCTCATATGGGGAATTGTGTGTTTGGTCTTCAGGTACCAGCATTCCACAATGGTTATTAAAACACTCTAATAATCTGGCATAATATCTTTCAACAGTTTCACCTTCTTGTTGTATGCATTGATTAATGCAAGTCCAGTCAGCCCTAGGTTTCCATTTCTCAGCGGTTCGGTCTGTCAGACCTTTCACTCTGTTATCCAGTTCTGCGTTACTATGTGGGAGTGGCCTATGTTCTGCGTCATGGGGATTCCAGTTGCCACTGATCATGTGCCAATCTGGACCCACGATTTGTCTGACTACTTTTTCTGCTTCCTCTCCATTCAAATGGTAACTTAACCTCATGCCCTGTAAGTCTTCTAAGAATTGTCTAAAATTAACTTTCGGATGGGGAATTCCTTCTGTGGCTTTCCGGATGTCTTCCGGTGTCCACGGTCTATATACTAGAAGAGTTAGGTCCTGTCCTGCCTGTGGATTTGGTACTTCTGTGAGTGGACATATCTCTTCTTCACCCATAGCTTGTGAATTTTTATTTATTTCATACAATTCAATATCCCCTCTTAAGTTGCGTGTTCGAGACCTAGTCTCGATAGGATCTCTGACAAACGGTTTTGGGTTTGCGGGAACAGCTGACTATAGCGGAGGTGGATCAGCTTGTCCTCTCGCTTCATATTCTAGTAAGGGAAGCGGAGGGGGCGGAGGGGCTTTTGCTATTACCAAGTTATTGTCTTCTTTATCTAAAAACATTGCTTTTGAATTTTTATTCTTTTGTTCCCTGCGATTTGCTTCCTCAAGCCACCTTGTGTGCCTGAGGTACTGCTAATTGACATTGCTTTTTTATCTGACCTTTTCCGTCTGTTTTAAGTTGTTTGACAAGTTTGATAAATGAAGGTTTATCTAAATTACCATCAAATTTGTATTTATTAACCCATTTTGTATAGTACCTAACATTGTCGGCACATTGTAATTGCATATATTTTGCGTCCTCGGTTAAGGGCGGATCTTGGGAACTTTTTGTGCACTTATTTCCCATGTTGTCTTAGCTTAGTTAGAAATTGTTACGTAACCCCTTTTTATCACATGGTACCACGATTTACACTTCTTCACATTTTATCTAGAATAACTGCCTACCTATTCTGTTTTCCTGATCTATGACAAGACAGCAATCTTTTTTGTCCCTGATCTGCACTTTACAGATCTCCCTGACAAAAACAAAATACTGTAACAAGTCCCTGATCTAAAACAGAAAAAAGGTAAATTCCTCCTTACCTGAGACTCCGTGATTGATCTCACCGGAACTGTTGACTCGTCCTCCAATCGCAGATCAGAAACACCGGCTGGCCTCTTTTGAACGACAATTCAGTCGGAGGTCTTTTCAAAACAGAAGAACCGATGTGGCTTCTTCCCCGTACGGTTTCATGCCAACGGGCCCATCTGACCTGAGCTAGAGCGTGAGATGTTTCCGGTCCGAAGGACCAATCTGTCAAAGGAAAAATATACTTGAAAAATTATCAATACACGGTAGGTTCAGGTTAAGGCACTTTAATCTTGCAGCAAGGAGGCAAAAACGTGCTAATACAGAGTTTGTCTAACTAGAATCTGGAAATACCAGCATTTTTATACATTTTCTAATAAGACATTGCCTACCAAGCTCACGTAGCAGATCACAAGTTTTAACATCATCATTACATAGCAGTTGTTTTCATGCTTTTCTGCTTGTACTATCAATTTTTGTGAAAAACTTCCTAAGAAAAACAACGTGACCTTGGTTACCACCGGTTAGATGTATGCAATGTTACTATTCAAGGTACTACGGCTAATTTGAGCACAAAGCAAATATAGATTGCAGTTCTTTTCTTCAACAGTTCTTTGTCTATCTTTCTCTCTTCCTTCTGCAGCTGTGCATGTTCTCATACCATGAACAGAGCTAATTGTTCAAAATCATTACATTATAGAATATAGCATTGTTTCATTCATTGCTTCCTGACCTAGCAGATAATCACCTGTTTTTCAAGTACATTTCCAAAAGGCATAAACATGAATTTCGCTGTGCTAGCAGTTACTAGGTCAGAGGGCATCTTGCAAGTTTTCAGAAAGCACACTGCAAGTTTCAAAAACATCTTTTAGTCTCATATAAAACTAAGCTGTATATAAAATAGAATGAAAAACGTGTTAACTCTTTTAGCTTCTAATTAGCATTAAGCACACACATTAATACATATTTTTCTAACAAGGGGAAAGGATAATAGCAGCAGGAAAGCAGGTCTAGTGAAAACAGTGAGCAGTTTGACCTTTCATAAGCAGGTCAACAAGTTTTGATATCTGCAAACTAGTAGTATGTAGACAGCAAATACCAGGCATAACTTTTGCAGCATTATGTAACTTTTCATTTGAGACCATAAAGGTACCATATGTAACGTCTAGGTCAAATTAGTAAAATAAGTGTTAATATGACACATATTTGTACGCTGGCATAAAAAGAAATTACATTGTCGCTTACTGACCACTGTAGTTGAATCAGCATACATTTCTGTCTTGGGAAATGCTGTTCCACTGTGCTATTATGTGTATCCTGTCTAGTAGCTTGCCACAATCAGGCAGATTCCCAAGACACTGAAAGTATATATAAAATGAATATGTACTGGGGCAGGACACAGCAAGAGCAACCCTTTTGCAAGTGCAAACAACACGAGTCCCGCTTTTCTGGATCAGCCACACTGATATACACCTAAATGCATTATTTTCTCAAAGCCATCAATCACATTTGTTCTCAAGTCAATCCAAAAACTCCTCTTCTCCTTATAGATGGCAATAGCAATGTATTTCTTGCTGAAACATCACACTGCACAATGACCATTTAGCAAGAAGAATGAGTCTTTTAGCCTTGCATTTGAGACTTACTATAACCATTACCAAACATTTGATTACAGTTGCTCTGTACCCCTCCACTCTATGATGCGTAGCAAAAAGAAAAAGAAAGTTGTCTTCACCCTCAACTCTGATGAGTAACAATAAAAATGAATGTGGTCTAATTTTGCAACAAGGAGGATGAAATTCTAATGCCTTGCATTATTGACCACTTATGATTTAATAGCAAACGTGATTTCAGGTACTCTTCTTGAACTCCAAGTTAAAGAGCAAAAAAAAAAAAAGTGTTCAGTTTGTCAAACAATACATCAGTTGCTGAAACTTGCGGGTCTGTAATACATCATCGAAATTTCATTTCAGAAAACAGCATTTTTGGTGCACATCGAACATGCTGTTCATCGAACTGTTCATGGTGAGATTGCGGTACAGTGAAGATTGGAAAATTTGCCCTTTCCTCACTGTAGTAGTGCGATCTCGTAATTGGTATATATAATTCGCGAGGGTGGGGCACAGCCCCCACAAGAACGGAATTCAATGAACAGCATTTTTGATGAAATGCCATTCGTTCAAGAGAGTTTTCGCTGCTGTAATATAGACCCGAAATTTGCATGTCAGTTTGGACAGAAAACAGTTCTGTTCACACTTCAACTCCATGATAAATAGCAATAAAAATATACTAAAAAGTGTTCCAGTTTTGCAAATGATACTTATTCGCACTGAACACTGAAGCAAACAGTTTTCAGAATTAATTTCCTTATCTGCATTCATATCTGCCAGTGTGGAAATTAAATGTGGTACTTTAGCAGAATAGCAAAGGTTTGCAGAAGCAGTAGCAGTCATTAAAAGTTAGTAAGAAACTGTAATGCCAGACATTACTGATCCAAGAAATCCAACATTTTATAAAAGAAACCACTGAAATTTGACTTACGATAATATAAAACAGTGTGCATACAATGGTACTTAATCAGTATGATGTAGTAGTCTGACTTGAGCAAAGCTTTCCTGGCCTTAAGATGAACAAGTGTGACTGGGCTACTCCTACCCCTCTCTGAATCCACGAAAAAGAGTAACAAAAAGAGGGGGAGGCGGCAATCCAATATTTACTGATAGGAATATTAGAAAGCAAACCTCCATAAAAATAAAAGGATAAGGAAATTGTATGAACAACAGATGTCTAACATCCTGATTGGTTTCTGCAAGGTGACGTCTGACGCCACCCATCAGAAACCAATCTAGTTGTTAGACACATGTATACAGTCTGGATTGGGCATTTCTTACAAGAGTTCCATTAGAAACTGTGGGAAAATAGCTCAGTATCATGGAATAACCTACCCTGGCACCTTACCTGTATTTCCCATACCATACAATTTAAAAAAACTCCTCAAGGCTTACTTTACGAACATTTGGCTATGCTCCTGTAACCCCCAGGATAAATAAGTCAACAACCTGTCCCCCACTTCATAGATATTACACCCTCAACTTAAAACGCCCTCATACACACACTCACCTGGCTCACCGTCACTACTTTCACCATCAATAACTCAGTACAAAAACCTTGACTAGCATCTTAGCTTTTCAAATACACAGAATTTGATAGTAAAACTGAACGTCCTTTGAGCCAGGGGGTTGTATTACATCTGCTACCTAGCCTCTTTGTCTGTAATTTATTGCCCAAATTACATGAAAGCATGTACTCTGGTTTTTCATTTTTTCCATGTACCATTGCATTTCTATTTTATTTTTCTGTGTGTTATGCTATGATCTATTGCATTTCATATTGATTCTGTTTTAATTAATAATTGCATCGTAGTGTTTGTATGTTATTTTCATGTGATTTATGATTCTGTGTAAACATTATGTACTAATTGGAAGCTTTTCTTCCCAGGCCTCCACTGAAAAAGGACCTGTGTCCAGTCGGACTTTCCCGGTAAACAAATGTAAAATAAATAAATTAAAAAAATAGCTGATAATGAAAAATAAAATGAGAAAAGTGTAATAATCCACTATGCTCATTTCAGCAGGTGCACAGAGATTGCTTCGAGGTTAGCAAGTATGCACACTGTTAAACAAAGTGGCTGTACTAAATGTGATGTTTAGCACACAACAGTACACGCCATGAAAACAAGATGTTCCATTTGTTTTTATGATGACTTTTTTTGTACACTACACACAATTGAGGAATACAGTGACCACATCTGTATATGTGCAAACCCTTTCTAAGCTGTAAACATTGCTTAAAGTTATGAGTGCACTGTGGAGGTGTAGCAGTAGAGCACAGACACTGTTTAATGACAATGGCGCCGAAGACACCCACCAAGGATTTACTTAAGTAATGTTATGGGTGCTAGTGAGTTAACTCGTTCACTCTGGAGCAGCTCAGGAATGCTGACTGTTTACTTCCACCATGGGAAGAGTAGTGTAGCCTGAGCTCATTTTCAGAGAATGTATTTCTAATACCATACAGAAAACAAATATTCATAACTGTGTAACCATAACAGACTAAAAATGTAAATGCAAGTGTTGCTCAGTAGACACCATTTTTTACAATGTTGACAGTGAATCTTCACGATTTAATGTTTCGTAAGGAATGTAGATGTATATGTTTTGCATGTTTGGTAAAACAAATCACAATATCTCAGTGAACATGTCATACAGACCCATATAACTTCTTGAATATCAGCTTAAAATAATACCTTAACCAAATATTGCATAATCGTCCTTTACTGAGAAATTCACAGAAATATGATAAATTCTGAATAATCTGATAATTAAAACATAATATTTCATCACCTGTGACAGATGGATGCTATATATCAGTGTACAAGTTGTGTGGATCAGTATTAACTTTGAAATGCTCCATCTTGTGTTGTCCCAATGTTCAATTGCAAAGATATGGGAATAATAGTGAGAGAAATATAATAATTTTCATAATGGGACAAGTGACTTATTAGATATTTTGCAGAAACTGATCTGTTTGTTTGACTGTCAATATTAGACTTCACCCATGATCTTGGCTTTCTTCCTTACACTTGTAGAAATGACAAAAATATAAATTTTCATATTCCAACAAATAACATGATATCTGTCCATGTGTGTTTGACATTTCATGTCATTTCATGAAGTTGTACATTTTGATAGCAGCTTTAAAATGATACCTTACTTATCATCCTTTCATCTTTCTTAACAAAGTAATTCACCAAAATATGAACAATATAATTTTTGTAATCTAACCAATAAACAAACTATATGGCATACAGTTACAGTTCTTTTGCGATGCAAGTGCAGGTGCCATCTTCAAAACTGAAGTCTTACTCAGTATATGTTGGCATATTGCCCAGCAGTTTTTCTTAAAAAATATGGAAAAATATCATAACTTTCATAACCAAAGAAATAAACAGTGTGACATTTGTACATGTATGCAGCATACCGTTACAGTTTCTTTACCATGTTGCAAGTATTGATGCTGTCTTCAAAATGAGATCTGATATTGTTAAACCTCGTTCATTCCTTACGCATGGGTATCGGTTCCGACCTCGGAAGCGAGCCGGCCATTTTCCAAGCTTGTGTCAGCTTCAAACTCTCTAGCTAAACTCTTACCCACAATCCCCCTCTCCCTGTTACCTCAGATTTCATTTGCGGCGTTGCCATTTGGTCGTATCAAGCTACTTCTCTTGAGCTAAGTACAGCCATTTGTTGTTTAATAGTTTTTCAGATTACTTTTCTGTCAGAAAAGTTTATATTTCCTTGTCTCTTACCCTATCGCATCTAACGTACATAATTTCTTTAGGTTTTTCTGCTTCTTTCTTTACCACATTTACTGCGAGGTATTCTCTCTTTACCATCATTGGTAATCCTTCCCCTTTTTTCTCATACCTGCGGGTACTCTCTTGTACCATTGCTGGTACCCTTTCTATTAATTAATTTGCTGTCATGGCAGATAAGAAAGGTAGTCCAGGGTTTAAGTGGTGTTCTGATTGTGGACCCAAACTACCTACTTCTGATGCACACTCTTTGTGTGTGTATTGTTTGGGAGCTTCCCATTTGTCTGTTGACCCACCCTGTACTATTTGTGAGAACTTTTCAAATAGAACCTTGTTGGAAAGGAAAAACAAGCTGTTACTGAAGGGACTTCTTAAATCTCCCTTTTCAGAGGCTATTTCTGGGTTGGAGGCCTCAACCCCTCCTAGAGGCCATAAGAAAATTTTGGATGTTCCTACTAAGGCTAAATCTTTGCCTTCATCCCCGGCTGGGGACTCCCGCCAACCAAAACCTAAAAAGGCTAAAGTTTCGGCTCCGGAGCTCACTCAGTCAGCCCCAGTGCTTTCGGTGCCTAGACCTTAGGCACCGAGGCCTTTGGCTCCATTAGTGATCTCAGCTCCGTCTTCTCCCGCAGCCTTCTCTATATCGGCACCGAGAGGCTCCTTGGTTCAGACTATTACCACTGTATCAGCACCGACCGTTCAGTCGGCGCAGACCTTGACCTCGTTGGCTCTGAGATCTTCCTCAGAACCGATGCCTTTATTGTTGACTCCAGATGTCCTTCAAGAATGCAACTGCAGTCATAACATGTGGGTTGTCCTGCCTCAGGCAGCCCTCGGTCGGCCGGATTCCAAAGTCTGGGTCCGACGTCGGCTGATGTCGCATCTCTCTCCGACGTCAGAGCGGCTGGAGTACATAAGCATCAGCCGACGCCATTTTCTTCAGTCTTTCTTGCCGCGCAGTGCCCGAAGCAGAAGCAGTTCGCAAGTGCCGGTCGGTCAGCTCCTGTATTCTACGATACCGAAGTCATCAAAAAAGCTAAGTACCCCATTGGGGACCTTTTCTTGCCTCAGCCGATGTCAGAAATTACTGAAAAAGTTAACAATTGTCTTTTTTGTGGTAAACAAATACCTCATAAGGATTTCCACTCTTACTGCCTCCCTTGCCTGGGCCCAGACCACGACGTCTCGGCCTGTGTAGCCTGTGCTCGCTTCAACAAGCGCACTCTCAGGCGCCGGGCGGAGTTCGCTGAAGATTATTTTGGCGATAATTTTGCTTACACCATGCCGTCGGATCTTCCGACATCGCAAACTCCCAAAAAGCGAAAAGACCGGGACCTACATCCTCGGCCCGCGTCTACCACCGACTCCACGCCAAAACATAGCGCGAGTGCTCCGGTTCCCTCTGAGACGGTCTCTCCACCGCTCCGAACCGAAGACACCGCATTACCGACGACTCCGATTCCAGACTTTACTCCAACGCCAGTTATAGATTTTCCTCCGGATACCGAAACCGAGGAAATGCCCGAGACCATTGCTGTAGACAAGGTCACTCCTGCTCGTGGAGCTGCCAGGCCCCCTATGGCCATGTCTATTAAGGCCTACACTAGGGCTAAAGCAGCCAGCAAAACAAAGCATATTGCTTCTAAATCCTTACCTCAGCCGACTCCAGAGACACAAATTATGTCCCTGGCTGCTGATTTAATTTCCATGATTAGAGGTTCACAGGCCCATCCTGAGAGAGGATCCCAGCCTCCTCCTGATAAAAGGCCTCGGGTTGAACCCTCTGACCCTACCCCTTCAGATGAAGATTCTGAGGGCTCTGTCCACTCTGATAGCCAGGAAGAGCTCTTCCAGACATATGAGGACTCGGATGTAGAAGATTCCATCCCCTCGGCCTCCCCTCCTGAGGATATTTCTTTTGGGGAAGTTCTGCACACCATGAGGGAACATTTCAAGTGGCAAGGTCAGGAATATTCTGATTCTAGGAAACGCCTTAGGACTTTTCATTAAGAAGCCTCAGCACAGGCCCTTAGCTATTCCTCCTGTACTTGATGTTCTGGATGATTTGTATTCTGACTCTGGTGCTACCCCTGATTCTCTTCCTCCTGCTCCAGCCAAGCCAGACAGGTATTACAGGGTCCCAGAAACTCATTCCCATTTGTTCAGGGCCCATACTGCTGATTTGGAAACTGTTTCACAGGGGCCTAAAGGAGTTTCAGCCTCCACCTCAAAAAATCCTTTGCCTTCCAACAGGGAAGCTAGGTCATTAGAGAGATGGGGCAAAAAGGTTTACACCTCCACTACCTTATCTATGAGAGCTTTAAATTGCCTTTTTCATATGTTACAATATCAGGATTATCTGTTAGAAGATTTACAAAAAACATTAGCCACTCCTGATCCTTTAGACAGGAAGTCTTTGAAGGAAGCTGTACATAACACTCAGCAAGTAAGCAATCACTTCCTGCAGTGTGGATATGATGCACTGGAAGCTTCATGTAGGGCAGCTATGACAGGGGCAGTCATTTGTAGACATGCTTGGTTAAAAGATCACCCTCTACCAGATCATGTAAAAGCAAAACTTCTGGATGCACCTTTGGAAAAGAACAAGCTTTTTGGTGCAAATGCTAAGGATGTGTTAAAGACCATCGAAGAAAAAGCAAAATCAGTTCAGACTGTGAAAGATTTCCTCCAGGTTCAACCCCCCAGATTCAGTAGGAATTGGCCTTCAAAAAGCTGGTCCTTTCCTAATCCAGAAAAGTTTCAAAGGGGTAAGAACAGACGTGGCCGAGGAAGAGGCCAATACAGAGGCCCTTACAGGGGACGACAATGGCAGCCAGGAAACCAAAGAAGTGACGCAGGGGTTTCACCTGCCCCACAACCACAATCTCAATGACTTTCCTCTACTACCGCCTACCAGGGAACAACTAGAAGCTCCCTTGGGTGGGAAATTATCTCTGTTTGCAGAAAACTGGCACAGACTGACAAAGGACAAATGGATTTTGGACATAATAGACTGAGGGTACAGGTTTCACTTTCATACCTTACCAAGAAAACAAGGCATGCCAAACCTACCACAAAATCAGAGGGCAGAGGCTATCAAGCAAATCACTCTGCTGACTCGGATGAAAGCAATAGAAAGAGTTCCACAACAAGAACAAGACCAGGGGTTTTACTCAAGACTGTTCCTTGTTCCAAGAAAAGAATCTCAATGGAGACCAATACTGGACTTGTCCGCATTAAACACCTTTCTCATAGTACCAAAGTTCAAAATGCTGACTCTACAGCAACTCCTTCCCATGCTGGGCAAGGGGTCGTGGCTGATTACTCTGGACCTCAAGGAGGCATACCTGCATGTCCCTATCAGACACAGCTGCAGAAGATACCTCAGATTTCTTGCAGGGCCAGAGCATTATCAATTCTCAGCATTGCCATTTGGCTTATCTACTGCACCCAGAGTATTTACAAAATGCCTGGCTTCAGTAATTGCTCATTGCAGGCTCCAGGGTATACAAATTTACCCGTACCTGGACGACTGCCTCATACAAGCGGACGACAAATTGATGTTGACAAAAAACCTGAATTATGTCATACGATTACTTCAAGCTCTGGGATACACAGTCAACTTCCAAAAGTCAAGACTGCAGCCATCCCAGCAAATAATCTTCTTAGGAGCCAAACTAGACACAGCCTCTCAGATGGCTTACCTGACAGAAGACAAGCAAGAGAAGTTAACTCATTACTTCAAAGGTTTAGCAAAACTCACCCAGATGACTGCAAGGAGATTCCTACAGGCCCTGGGTTACATGGCACCCTGCATTCTCCTGGTCCCATTAGCAAGACTACACATGAGAAAGCTTCAATGGTACCTAAAAAGCATTTGGTCTCAACACAGCAACAACTTGGAGACAATCATACCACTCATTCCATGCCTACAAAAGGAATTCCTATGGTGGGCCTCGGTGAGCCAGGCAAACACAGGTATGTCATTCAAAAAACCACAGATAACACAGATCATGACTACAGACGCCTCAGACCTTGGATGGGGGGCGCACATGGAAGGCAGGTGTATACAAGGACAATGGTCTCCAAAGGAAACACATCTGCATATAAACCAAAAGGAAATGCTGGCAGTAATGCATGCCATCGAGGCCTTTCAACACCAACTCCAGCAAGGCCATTTAATGATACGGATAGACAACACCACGGTGATGTGGTACATAAACAAGCAGGGGGACACCCACTCTTACCCCCTTTGCAGACTGACAATGCAGCTTTGGGAGAAATCACTGAGCCTAAACATCCAGTTACAATCCCAGTTTGTTCCAGGGAAAGACAATGTGTTGGCGGACAGCCTAAGCAGGAATTTCACAGACCCACACGAGTGGAGGTTACATCTGAAAGCCTTCAGACAACTCACTTCGACATGGGGCAAGCCAGAAGTGGACCTATTTGCCTCTCACCTTAACCATCTTCTACCAAAATTTTGCACAAGGACATACCATCCAAAAGCTTGGAAAATAGATGCCCTCTCATTCAACTGGAACTCCCTAGCAATCTGTGCATTCCCACCTCTGCCACTGATGACCTCAGTATTACTAAAGATCAAAGCAGAGAAACCCAAGGGAATCATAATAGCTCCGGACTGGCCAAGACAACACTGGTACCCACTACTACGGAGCATATGCCACACCAGGAGGTGGGCCCTTCCCCAGTGGCCTCTACTTTTGACTCAACACAATTTCGAAACACTGCATCCAAATCTTCAGACACTGCAGCTAACAGCCTGGGAGATCCCATAAATAACTTCAACTTATCTCTCTCCAAGGAAGTTCAGCGGACACTAACAGAGGCTCGAAGACCATTCACCAGAAAGGTTTACTTAGCAAAGTGGAAAAGATTCAGCAATTGGAATACCAGCAAGGGGCATGATGCATCATTATTGAACATCCCACTCTTCTTGGAATATTTGGCAGATATGTTAAAGAACGGCCTCTCATATTGTTCCATAAAGATACATGCATCTGCTATTTCAGCTAGATACAACACTGATCCTCCTGTTTTTTCTCACCCCTTACTAAGGCAATTCCTCAGGGGAATCAAGAACATTAAGCCACCAAGAAAGGCCCCAGTGCCAGCCTGGGACCTCAATTTTGTCTTAGAAAAACTGACTCTACCTCCATTTGAGCCAGCAGCTTCAGTTGACTTGCAATTTCTGTCATGGAAGACAGCTTTCCTGTTGGCAATTACCTCAGCAAGAAGGGTTTGAGCTACAGGCCCTAATGGCAATACCACCCTTTATTATTTTTCACAGAGACAGGGTTTCATTAAGGACCAACCCTACTTTTATGCCAAAGGTGGTATCTAGGGTTTCTTTAAATCAAGCCATTCATCTGCCTGCTTTCTTCCCCAATCCTGAGAATAAGGGGGAAAGACTGTTGCATACCTTGGACGTTCACAGACAACTTCGATACTACCTGGACAGAACCAAGGCCAGTAGGAAGTCTGAACAACTTTTTGTAGCTTACGCCTGCAGTCCAAGGAAAAGCAATTTCAAAACAGACTATTTCTAAATGGATTGGACATTGCATCAGATTCTGTTATTCCTTTCTTGGAAAGACTGTTCCAGCCAATGTCAGACCACATTCCACCAGAGCTACAGCCACCTCTACAGCATTTTTAAGAGGGGTGCCTACCAAGGACATTCTAGAAGCTGCTACATGGAGCTCCGTGCATACATTCTCCAAACACTACAATCTCCATCTATACTCCAGATCCAGAGCAGGCTTTGCTTCGGCAGTCCTGCAGGGTTTGATTGCCACACCATCTTTTTCCTAGAGCATTCCTCCTCACCCAGCTAAGCTATGGTATTCTACCCACATGTTATGACTGCAGTTGCATTCTTGAAGGACATAGTACAGTTTTGTACCTACCATAAATGTAGATGTCCGATAGACATGCAACTGCAGTCGGATTTTCCCTCCCTCCTTACCCCTCTATGCCTAGGGTCCACTCCTATCCCTGTTTCTCTTAGCTGGGGATATCTGTTATGGTGTATTTGTTTTTATTGCTCATTTATTTGTTTGGAATCCTGTTTTTGTCTTCTAATTTGATTACAGCCTTCCTTGGAAGGCACCTGGCATCTGGGGCAAGAAACACTGAAGAAAATGGCGTTGGCTGATGCTTATGTACTCCAGCCGCTCTGACGTCGGAGAGAGATGCGACATCAGCCGACGTCGGACCCAGACTTTGGAATCCGGCCGACCGAGGGCTGCCTGAGGCAGGACAACCCACATGTTATGACTGCAGTTGCATGTCTATCGGACATCTACATTTATGGTAGGTACAAAACTGTACTTTTTGTCGGTTCCAGCTTCGGCACCGACAGTCACTTTGGCAGCGATCCCTGTGTTGGTGCAGGCCATGACCTCGGCACCGATGACTTCTTCGGTGCAGACACTAGTAGTCTAGTCTCTCTCTGCACCATTGTCCTCGGTCCGGACAGATGAGATGAGCACCGAGTTTGCCTCTTCTGTGGACAGGCCAGTTTCTCCCTCAGTCTCCATGAGGTCCACTAGAAGCCTTTCTGAACATGATGTGTTGCATCTTGTGGATCAGGTGCTCTTGGCCAGAGGTATGCCACCCCTCAGGAACTATCCTTCCTTGGGAGGTGATCACCCATCTCCAAAGACCCCTTCTTATTCTCCTCCTTCATTGCCTTTGAAGTCCATGGATATAGCACAGTCTTCCCCTTCTGCAGTCCCTTTATGGATCTTACTAAGGAACCACAGTTGCCTTCGTGGCAGGAAAGTTTTGCTGCAACCCAGGATGTCAGTTGTGACACGCATAGTTTGCTGCTCCACAGCCATCCAGGGACTCTGGGTCAGCAGAATGAGCCACTTAGGGGAGGGGTGACCCCTGTCCTAGACATGCATTCCTCTTCAGGTGGACCAGCCTTCCAACTGATGGAGAAGGCTTTCGCTGCTGCTGACGATACTGGACTGTCTATATCTCCACCCTCCTCTGGTACACTGGTTTCACAAGTCACACCTAGCAGACACAGGGTGCAAGGGCCTCAGGACATATTCCCACAGGAATCCCTTTTTCTGCTGTCTTCTCCAGCTTCTCCCGCTGAGGAGGTCCACTGGAAAAGTTTGTGTAAGAGGAAGCACATGGACTCCACAGAGGAGTCCCTTCGCCGAAGACACAGATTTCGATGGGGAGGAAGGATCCCTTCGGCCACCCTCTGAGGTATCCTTTGGTGATATCCTCGAAATCTTGAAACAGAGAGGTGACTGGCAGTCCTCTAATCAGACCTCTGAGGAATCTGTGTTCCTGCAGGCCTTTCGCGCCCGGCCCCCTACCTTCTTGGTTACTCCACCTGCCGATGAACTTGTCTGGCTCATCGTGCATTGTGCTTGGAAGGCTCCTGATACCGTCGAAGCTATTCCCCGGAGGCCAGATAATTTTGTCCCCTCCTGCTTCTGATCCCCATTGGTCCAAAGGTCTTCTTGTGGATGCTTTGGTGGTGGCAACCGCAACAAAAAAGGATCTGGCAGAAGAAGAAAGCCAGACTCTCCATCCGCCTAACAGAGCCCCTGGCTCTGAACAGAATAGGGAAGTGCACCTTTGCTTCAGCGACCTTTGCTATTAGGTCCCTGAATTATATGGCACATTTTATCAGGCTTCAAAGGGATCTGATTTCTGAGGTCTCTGAAACCTTGGCTGGTGCCACGTCTAATTAGGTCCGTGACAAAGTGGCCTCTCAGCTGATCACTATTGAATCTATATCTAACTCCTCTATGCGACTGATATCTCATGCATCAGAAGGAGCAGCTAAAGCAGCAGGTTCAGCTGCTGTCTTGAGATGACACGCCGGGATGCGCTTGTGCAATTTCGCGGAACCCTTTAAGGCTTCCTTTCTTAACGCTCCCATTGAGGTCTCCTCGTTGTTTGGGCCCAAAGTTAAAAGCACACTGGTCAGATATGAACAGGACGGTAAGACCCTTTCTGCCGTAGGTGTCCGTTATTCTTCCCCTCAACGTGCTTTCTCCCGAAACCAAAAGTGTGGGAAAATATGATTCAAGAAATCTCAGGGTCCTTTCCGTGACACACAGGCCGAGTTCTCCCCCCAGAGGCAGAGAGGGAAACTCACAGGGAAGACGCTTCTTTTGGGGCAGAAGGGGTCCGCGTAACCAGGGTTTCAGGGATTCTTTTCCTGGTCGATCCTACCAGTGCTCCTGAAGAGCGGCCCAACTCCTTTCCTCTGGAGGTGGTTGGGGGACATTTCTCCTTGTACCCTTCTGCCTGGCTAACCATCACCACCAATTCTTGGGTACAAAGGATTATAACCAGAGGTTATCATATCCCCTTCGATCTTTGTCCTGCCCCTTCAAAAAACCTTCCTGACATTCCACCCAGTCAAAGGGAAGAAGCAGCACTAGAGATAGAAAAGCTGCTAAGAAAGAGAGCCATCCAAATAGTCCCTCCAGACCAGATAGGATCCGGATTCTACTCAAGACTATTTTTGGCGCCAAAGAAAACCGGGGACTGGAGACAAATTTTGGATCTCAGTGTATTGAACAGGTTTATGAGAGTACAAAAATTCCGGATGGTCACAATACAGTCTATCCTCCCACTTTTGGAAAAAGACGATTGGCTGTGCTCTGTAGATCTTCAAGATGTGTACTACCACATAAAAGTGGACAGGCCATCAAGAAGATTTCTGCGCTTCTGTGCAGGAGCCAGTTCAGAGTACTGCCCTTCGGACTCTCTACAGCCCCCAGAGTGTTCACAAAGTGCATGGCAGTTGTCACAGCTCACTTGCAACTTCAAGGATTCCAGGTGTTTCCATACCTAGATGACTGGCTCATTTCCGCCCCCACCAGACGTCTACTGGAAAAAGCCGTGGCATACTCACTCCTCACTGCTCAAAGGCTAGGCTTAACCATAAACTGGCAAAAATCCACTCTCACCCCATCTCAGACGACAGAATTCATCGGGGTTATCTTGGACACACAAAAACTGCAGAGCTGCTATTCCAGAGCACAGAATTCTAAGGATAAAGCAACAACTAATTCCAATCCTTTCAAGGGAAAAATCCACGGCTCACTCTGTTCTGCAGCTGTTGGGTTCCATGGCAGCCTACATCACCACTGTTCCCCTGGCCAGGTTTCACATGAGGCTTCTACAATGGCTACTGCTCACCCAATGGTATCCTTTTTAGCATCCTCTTTCAGCCATGATTCGAGTAACCCACAGGTGCAAACAGGATTTAAATTGGTGGATGACACACAATCTCTCACAGTGGTCTTGCCCCTTCTCCCCCAGCAACCCAAGGCAACAGTGACTACGGACACCTCCCTGATGGGGTGGGGTGGGGCTTTGTCAGGGACAGACAGTCCAAGGCACTTGGTCTGAGCTAGAGGCCCATCTGCATATAAATGTTCTAGAGCTGAGGGCGGTGCTTCTGGCGTTGCAAGCATTCCATCCCCTGCTACCATCTGGGACAATTGGGATTCAATCAAACAACATGGCGGTGGTCTGGTGCATCAACAAGCAAAGTGGAACCAAATCTTATCCCCTTTGTCGAGAGGCCATGAAGATATGGCAATGGGCGATGGCTACCAACCGTTTTCTTCTAGCAACGCACATTCCCGGGAGTTCCAACGTGATAGCAGATGGACTCAGCAGGTGCATTCTTCAAACTCATGAGTGGTCCCTGAATCCCTTGATAGCGGCGGAGATCTTCCATCGCTGGGGCCGTTCTTGCTGAGGCCTCTTTGCATCCCTGACCAACTACAAATGCAGCAACTACTTCGCCCTGATTCCTCCTCCGGGACAGTCCCCCAGGGACGTTCTAGTCCACAATTGGCTCTCGGATCTTCTTTACACATTTCCACCCTTTCCTCTCATTCCCCAGTTTCTGTAGAAAATCCATCGGTTGAAGAGCAAGGTAATCCTCATAGCACCATATTGGCCTCGACAGATTTGGTTCCCCTTCCTTTGGCCTCACCTACTAGATCGACCATGGATTCTCCATCCAACCCCGGAGTTGATCTCACATCCACAGAACCTGATTCATCCCAACTTGAACAGCCTGAAGCTCACAGCTTGGCTACTCCAATTCCCTTGATTGCCAGGCAGAATGATCTTTATTTACCAGTACGTGATAGTCTCATTGCTTCTCATAAGTCTTCCACTAGAATTACTTATCTGAACAAGTGGAAAAGATTTACCTGTTGGCTTAAAGAGAAACAAGTAGACCCCTTTTCAATACCAGTGTCGATAATACTATACTATCTGGCCGACCTTTTTCAATCGGGTCTATCGGCCTCTACCATTAGAGTTCATTTGGCTGCAATTTCTAATTTTCATGAAGATGTCCAAGATTCCTCTCCTATGTCCCATAAATTGTGCAAGACCTTCATAAAAGGTGTGAAGCCACCTTTTAAAGAACCTATTCAACCATGGGATTTATCATTAGTTCTACAAGCTCTGACAATGTCACTTTTCAAACCAGCCTCTTCTTGCGACCTCAAGTATTTGTCGTGGAAAACCTTGTTTTTGGTCGCCATTACTTCTGTCAGAAGTATTTCTGAGCTTCAAGCTTTATGTATCAAGACGCCGTACTTGATTTTTCATAGAGATAGTGTGTCTCTGAGAACTAATCTGTCATTTCTGCCTAAAGTGATCTCTGAAATGTCCATTAATCAAGCCATTGAATTGCCAGTTTTCTTTCCCAATCATTCAAACAGAGGAGAGTATTGCCTACATACCCTAGATATCCACAGGCAAACCCTTTCGTAAATCTGACCAGTTATTTTTGGCCTTTTCTGGACCTAGATTAGGATCTGCCGTTGCTAAGGTCACATTAGCTAGATGGTTGAAGGACTGTGTGACCTTCATTTATACACAACATAATATCTCGTTGCCTACTACCATGAAAGCTCATTCAACAAGGTCGGTGGCAACTTCTTCTGCCTTCCATGCCAGAGCTTCTTTACATGACATCTGTGCAGCTGCAACTTGGTCTACGCCTCATACCTTCAGCAATCATTACAAATTGGATTTGGCCTGCAGGGAAGAGCATCTTTCGGTTCTATGGTGCTTAGGAATGTCCTTCCATGAGAGCCTCCCAAGAATAGAGGTAGCTGGGGGACTCTGTCCCATGCTTAAGGAATGAACAAGGATTAACAATATCAAATAAAGAAGTTATGTCTTACCATAACGTTCCTTCTGTATTGTTGATCCACGTTCAGTCATTACAACCCTCCCTTCTTCCCCCTCCTGTGGTTTCTAGTGGATCTCACCATCCAGTTCTCTTAGGTTACTTGACCAGAGGTAGCCTCTACCTTCTTTGACTTGCAAACTCAATCTGAGGTAACTGGGAAAGGGGGATTGTGGGTAAGAGTTTAGCTCGAGAGTTTGAAGCTGACGCGAGCTTGGAAAATGGCTGGCTGTATTCCGAGGTCGGAACCGATACCCATGCGTAATGACTGAATGAGGATCAACAATACAGATGGAACGTTATGGTAAGACATAACTTCTTTGTCTTGCTCACCGTGTTCACATGTTCCCTAGCAGAGTTATACACCAAAATATGAAAAAAAATACCATCATTTTTATGACACAAATCATAAACATTGATAACCTGTACAAGTGTGCAGCATGCAGTTACAGCTCTTTCACCATGTTGAAAGTATTGGTACCATGTTCAAAATGAGCTCCTACTCAGCATGTTGACATGGTTTCTAGCAGTTGTGCACAAAAATGTGAAAAAAATCATAATTTTCCACAACCTAAGCAATGAACAAACTGCCATATATTTACATGTAAAAGGCATAGAGTTATAGCTCACCTTGTTGTAAGTATTGATGCCTTGTTCAACATGAGACCTTACTCGGCTTGTTGACATGTTTCTTATCAGAGGGGGTGAGTTTGGCATAATGGTTAAGATGTTTACCTCTTGAACACAAGCCACAGGGTTTGATTCTAACCTTGAGTTATTGGTTAGGCTTAAAATGTCCCTTCAGGGCAGTTAATCTAGTTTTCACCTATGAACTCACTGAAATATGTAAATGTAGCATAATTTTCATTACCCAAGTCATAAGCTGTCATATGTACAACATACAAGTGCAGTCGTAATGCCATGCTGTAAGTACTGATGGCATCTTCAAAATAAGACTCAACTCTGCAACCTGGGATGTTCCCTGACAAACTTATTCAGGGTAGTAAAAAAATTGACATAATTTTCATATACAAAATACTGAACAATGGGATCTTTGTATTTCTGCTGGGTGTATGTCAAAAGATCGACTTCTTAAATAGTTGAATTTCATATGATGAAACTCATACAATTGACTAGTTAAAAAAGTTGAACTTCTTCCTATTTGTTTAAACAGCTAATTGATTGTGGTACGACGGGGATAGGGAAATATGCCCCCCCACCACCACTGTAACACAATCTTGGAGTTGGTATATATAATTAGCATGTGGTGTGCGGAACACAGCCCCCCACACTGGGGGTGCAAGGGCAAAGTTTAATAGAGATTTCCTTACCACATCGGTTGTTTTTGATCATAGCATTCAGATAGCCTGTTTGTTTTCTGTTTGTAGGCAATTGGGTGCCTGTTGCAAGTATATCCTGGATTGCTGCAATCATGCCGTTATGAAGGTCAGTCAAGAACTGGTCAATACCATCTTTGTTTATGTGAACTCCATGACTTCTGTAAAGGTCTTCTACAATGATGCTGTTACAGCTGAGTGTTGATCCACTGAACCTGTGCATTACTGTGCATTAAGCCATGCATGGACTCCTTCTATAACCATCTGGCTTTGTGCACTGCCTGCTGAGTGTTTGCATTGCTTCCCTGCTAGCAAGCTATGATGTCAGACCAAACAGAATGACAATGTGGCGATGATGATGGCATCTTTTCAAAAATCGCCTCGATTCAAAACCGTAGGTCTCCCAGTAGATGAGTGTTGACATCATCATTTCCTCCAATGTGCAACAGAAGGAAGTCAGGCTCAGATTAGATGTAATGCTTCCCATCCAACAATTGCAGGAGTCCACACCAATGCATGCCTCCACTTGCAGTTTCTGACATTTCTGGCAGTTTAGTGAATGTAGGAATGGCCAGACACGCATACACACGCACTACCCATACCTGTTCATGAATCCATGTCACTATGTCGCTAGGTAGAAGTACCTGCACAGAGAAGAAGTGAAAACAGGTTACTGGAGATGTTCAGCAGATAAATTGGTTTACTACTTAAGTATGTGCATAATATGCACTACCTTGTTGCCATTTGGAATCTTCTCTCCAGTCCACAGTGTTATTAGTCTTTTCAATGGGGTTTCAATGACACTGTTGCATTTGAAGTGTTCCATACCTGTGCTGGCTGCTCCTTCAAGCTGCAAAGACTGACACTGCCTCACAACTTCCTTCAGTGTCAGCATCAGCAGTCTGCCTTAGCTCTGCTTTTTCTGATGTTCATTGTGTTTCACTGTTAGTCATTACACTTGGGTTATCCTGCTGGCAGGCTACCCTCAGTCGGCCTGAATTCCAAAGTCCTGGTCCGGCGTTGGTTGCTGTCGCCTCTTCCCTGACATCAGTGCGCCAGGGGTATTTAAGATGCAGCAGACACCATTTTCTTCAGTCTTTCTTGCCGCGTGGTGCCCCAAGCAAAAGCAGTTCGCAAGTGCCGGTCGGCCAACTCCTGAGATTTTCAAAATTGAATTTCAGAACCGAAGTCTTCAATAAAGCTAAGTACCTCGTTGGGGAAACTTTTTCTTGCTCTAGACCGATGTCAGTAAAAGTTAACAATTGTATTTCTTGTGGGAAGCAAATACCTCATAAGGATTTTCACTCTTAATGTATTCCTTGCCTAGGCCCTGATCACGATGTTGCTAGTTGTTGGTTTTGTGCTAGATTCAACCAACCCACTATTAAGCGTCTGTTTGATTTTGCTTTACATTACTTTGGCCAAAGATTTAACTACTTAATGCCGTCGGAACAACCAACGACTGGAATTCATAAAAAACGCAAAGACAAAGAAAAGGACAGGCATCCGAAGTCCAAAACCGACGACAAACCCTCTTCTAGGCCAGTCGCCGGTTCTCAGTGAGGCGCTTTCGCAGCCCCTGACACCCGCTACCTCAGAGCCACAGGCTGCATACAGCTCCCACATGGAGACATCTAGGCCTCTGGAAACTCAAGGTATTGGGCCTGTGGAAACTACTTCCTCAGATGGGTCCGGAGCTGCTGAGCAGGCATCGGCTTCTGAGGGTGTTTTCAGACCTTCACAGCTTACTATTAAGTCCACTATAGCAGCCAAGGCAAAGTCAAAAACACCATTAAAGACAAGGAAACAAGTACCGCATTCTCCTGGACAGTCATCCATGCCAAAGAAACAGATGCTTAAAATGGCCGAGGACCTAATTACTTTGATTAGGGGTTTCCATCCCCCTCCTGATAAAAGGCCTAGGCAAGACACTGACTATGACTCCTCTGACCAGGTTTCTATTTCCTCTGATTCCTCTTCAGATCAGGGATATTCTCTCCCTCCCTATGAGGACTCTGATGCAGAAGAATCTATACCTTCAGCCTCTCCGCCTGAGGATTACTCTTTTGGGGAAACCTTGCACACCACGAGGGAGCATTTCCATTGGGAGAGCCAGGATTATTCAGAATCCAAGAAAAGGCTCAGAGACTTTATTTTATTGCCTCAGCACAGGCCCCTGGCTATCCCTCCTGTGCTTGATATTGTTGATGAGGTTTTTCTCTGAATCCAGTTTGTTCATAGGTTCATAGATTAGTACTAGGCTAACTGCCCTTGTAAGCCATTTTAAGCCTAGCCAATTATCCCTTGTGAGACTCGAACCCTGTACCTTGTGTTTGTAAGGCAAACACCTTAACCATTAGGCCACCCTCCCAACCCACTTGTTTCCTGATTTTTTACCCCCTGCACCAGTCAAACCAGACAGGTACTACAGGGTCCCAGACTCTCATAAATTTCTTTATAGAAACCCTGCTGCTGACCCAGAAACAATTTCTCAGGGTCCTAAAGGAGTTAAGGCTTCCACTGCAAAAAACCTTGTCCCCTCTGATAGGGATTCCAGAGCACTGGATAGATGGGGGAAAAAGTTTACACTTCTGCTACTTTAGCTGTAAGGGCTTTAAACTGCCAGTTTCACATGCTTAAATATCAACAATACCTAATGTCTTTGTTAAAACAGAAAATGCTTACAAACTCAGAATGTCCTGACAATAAGGAAATGCAGGATTTATTGCATGCAGCTGAACAAGTGGGAAAGCATACTCTGCAGTGTGGTTTTGATTCATTAGAGGCTTCTTGCAGAGCTGCAGTTACAGGCTCTGTCATTCGAAGGCATGTTTGGTTAAAAGAACAAAGTTTACCTGATCATGTTAAAGTAAAATTATTGGATGCTCCACTACAGCATGATACTTTGTTTGGTGTTAAGGCAGAAGAGGTGTTAAAGAAAATGGAGGATAAAGCAAAGTCAATGCAGACAATAAAGGATTTCTTACAGGTTCAGCCACCTAGATTTAGCAGAAACTGGCCTTCTAAAAATTGGTCCTTTCCGGTGTCAGACAGGCCACAAAGAGGCAGATACAGATGCCCAAGAGGCAGATCTCAGCCCCAAGGCTCATACAGACCTAAACAATGGGTGCTTCAGCCCCCAAAGGCGGAGAAGACAAATCACAACCTTATAGGAAACAGTCCCAATAACTTCCCTCTACCAAAGCCAAGCACTTACCTTTTGACAGCACCCTTAGGGGGAAACTAGCACTTTTCTCACAAAATTGGCACATGATCACCCAGGACAAATGGGTACTGAATATAGTTTCTCAGGGTTACAGGTTCCACTTTCACACCCTACCAAGGTCAAAAGGTATGCCAGACCTGCCACAAAACCAATGGGCAGAGGCACAAAAAAAAACAAATTTCTGCTCTCATGGACATGAGAGCAATTCAAAAACACAGCAAGAACAGGGACAAGGATTTTACTCCAGACTTTTCTTGGTACCCAGAAAGGACAAAGCCTGCAGACCAATACTGGACCTGTCAATTCTAAATACTTTCCTGGATGTTCCAGAATTCAAAATGTTGACACTGCAGCAACTTCTACCCATGCTGGGCAAGAAGGCTTGGCTAGTTACTTTGGACCTCAAAGAGGCATACCTGCATGTCCCAATCAGACAATCTTGCAGAAGATACCTCAGATTCATAGCTGGCTCAATGCATTACCAATTCTCTGCACTGCCATTTTGGCTTATCTACTGCGCCCAGGGTCTTCACAAAATGCCTGGCACCAGTAATTGCATTTTGCAGACAAAAAGGAATTCAAATATATCCCTTCTTGGGCGACTGGCTTATTCAAGCAGAGAGCAAGGACATTCTACTAAAGCTTCTGGCGTTTGTAAAAGAATTACTAATTTGCCTAGGGTACACAGTAAACGAAAAGAAATCAAAGCTCGTGTCCTCTGAAGAGATAATATTCCTTGGTGCAAGCTTAAATACAACTGCCCAGATGGCTTATCTCACACCAGACAAACAAAGGCAACTGACTCATTACTTTCAAATGATGGCAACAAAGACCCAGCTACGTGCAAGAAAAATTCTGCAGGCTTTGGGCTACATGGCATCTTGCATTCTGCTAATTCCATATGCAAAACTGCATATGAGGAAGCTACAATGGTACCTAAAAAGTGTTTGGACTCAACATTGCCACAGCCTGGAAACAATAATAACTCTTATTCCCTGCCTGCAACAGGAGTTTTGATGGTGGGCACTGGCCTGTCACCACAACAAGGGACAGCTTTTCACTTTACCCACAGCCAGGCAGACAATAACAACAGATGCATCGGATTATGCCTGGGGGCACACATGTCAGGAAAATGTATTCAGGGTACATGGCCCACGAACCAAATGCATCTTCACATCAATCAAAAAGAGATGCTAGCTGTACAGAATGTTCTGACAGCCTTCAAGGATCTGCTACATCCAGGACAACTACTACTAAAGACAGACAATACTACAGTTATGTGGTACATAAACAAGCAAGGGGGCACACATTCCTACCCCCTCTGCAGGCAAGCCATGACTTTGTGGAACACAGCACTGACCTATCAAGTACATCTGCAGGCACAATTCCTGCCAGGAAAGAAAAATACTCTGGCAGACGAACTAAGTAGAAACCTCATGCACCCTCACGAGTGTAAACTAAATCCACAGGTCTTCAGCATGATAACAAGGAAATGGGGATGCCCAGACATAGATCTTTTTGCCTCCCCTCACAACTACCAACTACAGAGATTCTGCACAAGGACTTATCACTCACAAGCATGGAAAGTGGATGCTCTATCTTTGAGCTGGAAAGCCCTAGCAGTTTATGCCTTTCCACCACTGCCTCTCCTCCACAAGGTGCTCCTAAAAGTCAGACAAGAGAAGCCAAAAATGATTCTGATTGCCCCAGACTGGCCACGCCAGCACTGGTACCCAATCCTAAATAGCTTGTCTCAAGGCCCAGCCTGGACTTTACCTCCAGTTCCTCATCTTCTGACTCAACAAAACAATCAGATCCTGCACAGCCAACTCAGAACCTTAAATCTGGCTGCATGACTGATTATATAGCCACTCAGAACACACCTCTCTCTAAAGCTGTTATGAATGTCATTTTGGAAGCCAGGAGGGCCCAGCACCAGGAAATCTTATGCAGAAAAATGGAAGTGATTCTGTGCTTGGAACCAGGCACAAGGTCTTGAACCACTTGTTCCAAATATTCCTCAGATTTTACAATACCTAACTGAGGTGCTGGACAAAGGCCTATCCTTCTCATCAATTAAGATACATGCCTCTGCCATTTCATCTCATTACAATACGGAACCTCCTATTTTCTCTCATCCACTGCTAAAACAGTACCTCAGAGGGGCAAAAAACATAAGACCCCCAAGGAGAGCACCGATACCTACATGGGACCTCAACTTTGTCTTAGAAAAGCTCACACTACCTCCTTTTGAGCCAGCCAGCACAGCTGACATAAAATTCTTATCATGGAAAACTGCTCTGCTCCTAGCAATAACTTCAGCAAGAAGAGTCTCAAGTTACAGGCATTAATGGCGGTGGAACCTTTTATTATTTTTCATCCGGGCAGGGTTTCTCTAAGGACAAACCAACATTTATGCCAAAGGTAGTATCCACTGTGGCTCTTAACCAAACCATTCATTTGCCAGCATTTTATCCAAATCCCCAGAATAAAGGGGAGAAACTTATGCACTCTTTGGACATACACAGGCATCTACGCTTCTACTTGGACAAAACAAAAGCTTTCAGAAAAACTGAGCAACTGTTTGTAGCCTATGCTGCAGGATCACAAGGAAAGGCTATCTCAAAGCAGACTATTTCAAAATGGATAGTACACTGTATTTGTTTTTGCTATGCACAGCATGGCAAGTCAGTGCCTAAGAATATTAGGCTACATTCTACCAGGGCAGCAGCCACTTCAGCAGCCTTTCTCAGAGGAGTACCAACCAAGGAAATTTTGGAGGCTGCAACTTGGAATTCAGTGCACACTTTTACCAAGCATTATCACTTACCTCTTTACTCTAACTCCAGAGCAGGCTTTGCCACTGCAGTTCTGCAGGGCCTCATAGCCACTCCTAATCCTATTTAGACCCAGCCGCCCTACCTCAGCTTTGGGATTCAACCCAAGTGTAATGACTGCAACAGTGAAACACGATGAACATAGTACAGTTGTGTACCTACCATAAATGTAGATGTTCGAGTGTATTCACTGTTGCAGTCCAGGTTACCCACCCTCCATCCGCCTTTCTTTGCTGGGACTTATCTATACTTCTCTATCCTATACAACCTATGTGGTGTATTTGCTTGTAGATGAAGGTATTGTGTTTATTTCACTGTATGTTTTTATAAGCAAAATATATTGCCTACCTTCCCTGGGGCACCTGACATCTGGGGCAAGAAAAACTGAAGAAAATGGCGTCGGCTGCATCTTGTATACCCCTGGCGCACTGACGTCAGGGAAGAGGCGACAGCATCCGACACCGGACCAGGACTTTGAAATTCAGGCCGACTGAGGGTAGCCTGCCAGCAGGATAACCCAAGTTTAATGACTGCAACAGTGAATACACTCGAACATCTACATTTATGGTAGGTACACAACTGTACTTTTGCATGTGTCCCATGTTTCTTTTGACCTAATTACACTATGCATGTCCAAGACAGTATCACAATTGGACTGACCCATACCTCCTTAACTGTACAGATTTTCGCAGAATGTCCACATTTCTGGCTGATATTTATGGCCTGTCCCTTATAAAATTTGTAGTTTTCTGGCAAATCAGTGGGATGATCTGAGTATTGGACTCTCCAAATAGCATACATTTGAGTTTCAGACTTAAGATCCTTCAGAAAATGTATGTTAAAAGAAACCCTGTTACTCTAGCAACTTTCTAAGGTTATAAGAGCAATATTTAAAGTATGTCCCTATTTTTGGGCCTTTGACCCCCCCCCCCCCCATTTTATTGGGCTTTGTCCAGATTTCTTCCACTAAGAGGTTGAGAGGTATGGACTCTTCTCCAAGCACCCTGCTGCTATCCTGCGCAATCCTAGAGATGCATGATATTTAGTTAGTAGTACGTAACTTTATTTCTGTCTGACAAGGCATACTGCTCATTTTCTGCTGTCAGCAATCTACCAGACCTCTCTGGTCATGGTACTCGCGAAAGCATTCAACACGCAGGTTGATCTTGCAAAGGTCGGACATCCCAGTGACGATTCAGCACATTTACCCTTGCTGGCACACTTTGCATCTTGATTTCTGCCATTTCATTAGGTGGTATGATCCAGACTCATATTGGCTCACAGGCAGTGCACCTCTTCCTCCTCTTGTAACTGGCAATGAGGTGCAGCCCTAGGTTCCTTTGAAACTGTACAAAATCAAAAGCATCCTGGCTGATGTGAAAGCGCTCACTTTTTTGAATAAATCTGTGCTACAGTGATATACTCTTGGTTGGCTTCAATTGTCTTGGTGTATCTACCTCTTGTCCTTTGAAACTGTAACTGTGTTGTAGGAATAGCATGTCCAGTGTGTGACATTTGCTGGTGGCTGTTACTTTTCATGGAACATAATGAAAGTATTCACTACGGCCACATCCCACAAGAAGCAAAAAATATACAGACACTGTGGACTTTGCTGCAGTTGGATACTGTGCCCTGAGCTGATTGGCTCAGTTCTTTCCATTCAAGTAACTGGTCGACATGGCACAGATGCCCTTATTCCACCAGTCTTTCATCTGCATGTACTGGAGACTGACAGGGTTGGATTACTGTTACTTGATAGCAGAAATACTGGTTTGCTATCCTTCCATTTATATACAAAAGTGGGCCACTCTGCAACTGCTTGCAGTAACCATGCAATGCTTTATCAGTGGAATATTGGAAGACATCCTGACCTATTAGTGTGAATGATTACACAGCAGTATAGGCCATCTTGCATCAGTTACTGTGCTAGAGGGACAGAAATAAAGAAGTTATCATAGTAAATGTGGTGCATCTTGTCAATCAGTCCACTAGTTAAGTTTGTCACAACTCTGTATGCCAGCCTGACCCCAGTATTCTCCTCTGCCTTTCCAGTGTACACCTGGTGAAAGTCTGCCAGCACCCATACCTTAATGCCATATCTGTCAGTCTTAACAGGCATAAACTGCCTAAATGTCAAATGTACATGGAAGCCAACCATGGCTTTGTCTGTTGCTCCCTCACAATGCACATTATATACTGTGTCCTGCATGCACATAGTACAGAGTACAATATGAGCCAAATGTGGTGTACCTTGTCATGACCCACAGTGCCCAGAGGAAGGCTCAAGCAGTTGTCGTAGCAGTGAAAATACTGCTGTGTTTTTTCAAACCGTTCTCAGGACATGTACTCAAATATTGGAAAGGGACCAAATACATGGTGGGTTTCCCCATACCCCTTGTATTCTGAAAACGTATACAGTGCACATGTATATTCTAACACCCAAAAATGTACGTAAATCTCTAGGACATTCAGGACTCAATCACTTATCAACCTTCCCTGCTTTGGCCTGCCTCTGCACAGCATAGTGTTTAGTTTAATTGGCAACAAGGGGGAGTACACCTCCTCTGGGAACATCAGATTCATGAAGTCATTCTCTGGGCTGTCGAGTTGGTTACAGGGCTTGCTGGACTTAGGAAGTCACCGGTATGTTTTGCTGTGAGGCATCTGTCTCACTTGATGCACTTATGTAGTGTACATACTCAACATGACTTAGTGGGGAAGTAGGATAACCTGCATGCTTCATGAATGGTGGTCTTTATCCATTGGCACTAACAGCTGTGTTGCATGTACTTGTCAGTGAAGCACTGGCAGACATCCCTGCTTGAGCCACCATGATATCCATCCTTGACAAAGAGCTTCTTTGACTCTGATCTAGTAGGTTTTCTCTATCCCAATCCACATACTCAGGACTGCTCTGCACAGTAGGAGGCACATCCTCATCCTTGTCAGGACTTGAACTAACATGGACTGTGGAGGACTTCATAGGTCTGTCAGAGCCACCATGCCCATTGTTGAACACAGACACAGGAAATTCATCCTCTGTGTTAAAATCTGATTGATTTGGATGACCATTGGTGGCTACACTAACATTCCTTAGAAGTGCCAGTGTTACCTCATCCTCACTGTGGTAGTCAGTTCCACCATCACTAGTCCAATCTGTTATGGCACATCAGAGGTCTTTCTGGAACCATAGAAAAGGGGCATCTTCCTTATCAGTGGTAACGGCCTTCTCATGGAGACGTAAAAATGGAATCGCAGTATCCGTGTCATAGTCTTTGTCTTCATTGTTTTTCTCATTGTGTCGTGGTAGGAAGTCTACTTCCATGTGAGAGCTACAGGTGCTGCCCTTATAGTCCATTTCCTTTCCCAACAAGTAGATTTTGCTTGCTTTCTCCTAGACACATGGCATCTCCATCGAGTGATGTCAAGATGTGTTGTCTTGCACTGAACCTTACAGCTGAAAAGCACAACAGCATAAAACAACATACTATTGCTTACCTGTACCGAGGCAGTTGGAAAGTAGGACTGCAAAACATTATATACTGAATTTGTCAGACAGGAAACTATTCGGTGGTACAGTGTTCACTTTCAGTAATTAACAAAACTATGGAACACATAACCTGGGTTCATATGTAAACCTGCTAACTTCAATTGCTTGTCCAGTTAACCAGCTACCTCCATCTTCCTGGCTATATAACCACTATACTAATATCTACACCAAACATGGCTCATAAAACAATATGCATTGAATATTACTTTTTTGCACTGTTGACAATCCTACTGTGTTTACCCTTACCTTGTAATTACCTGATCATACTATTTTTACTTTGTGTAAGTGTAATATGTGATGATGTACTATTAATAGATACTTGATTTATCATATTGTACTGTTTTCATATACTTTTCATAATTGTATTCTGGAACGTTTCTCCACAGGCCTCTGCTGAAAAAGAGCAATTGCTCAGTCGGACTAGCCTGGTAAACAAATGTCAAATAAATAAATAAATACATACATACTAGGCTATCAGTTTGCAGACTGTTAAAGCCTAGCCATGTAACAGAGGTCAGAATCAAACTCATTAGCTTGTAAGCTAGTAGTAAGGTTATGTGGATTACTTATCACCTTGCAATTTTCCCTTACAGTTATTCCAAATGTGATGAAAACCAGATGTGGCTATTAACAGACACCTTCATCACTATCTTACATTACAAACAATGCTCATTTATCAATGCCTTAATTATCTTTAGTAATGTGATTGACAATGGCAGCTGGTGAGTCTTTTTCATGACAGGTGATAATGGATCAGTGTTACTTTATAACTTCACAAATTATCATGACACTCCAAAAGTGATATTGGCTTACATTGACTACTGAAGGTTCTGCATGTTTAGACAGAGGTGTTAATTGCACATTCATTACTTTCTATATGCACTTAAGCAATAAAATGGAGTCATTGTCATTACCTTTGAGGAGAAGGCCTGAGTATTTCAGTAGAAGAACCACTTGCTAATACTGAACATCGTAACACAGAAATAAAATAAAAATAAAATAAAAAACCCAGGGTCAGGTAAATGACTACATACAAGAATGCAACTTGAAAATCAGATCACTGTACAAGTTGTAATAACATTTATCTCACTGAGGCATCCTTCTCATCTGAACTGTCCACACAAATCATAATGGCAGAAGTAGTACCCAAAATATCTGGCTGATCATGGCTGGCATTACTGAAAAAGTTGTAAAATAATATTTATCTCATTCCATCACCCCTCTCACCTGAAATGTCCACAGAAATGACAAAGCAAGTAGTAGCGTCCAAAACATGTGATTGAGTATGGCCAGCATTACTGTAAAATATGTAGTAACATGTATTTCACCCAACCATCCCTGTCTTTTGAAATATCCACACAAATGACAAGTAGTGGGCAAAAAGTTGCTCATGGCCAACATTACTGTAAAAGTTGTAATATTTATATCACTAATGACTCCTTCTCATTTGAACTGTCTAGATAAACCACAAAGGCTGTAGTAGTACTCAAAATATCTGGTTGATCACAGTCAGAATTACTGTAAAAGTTGTAATAAAATTTATCTCACCCAGCCATCCCTCTCATCTGAACTGTTCACACAAATGTCAGATCAAGAAATAGTACCCCAAATACCTGGTTGATCAGTACCAGCATAACTTTAAAAGTTGTAATAACATTTATATCACTGAGGCAACCCCTTCATCTGAACTGTCCACACAAATCACAAAGGCAGAAATATTACCCAAACAATGTGGTTGCTCACTGCCAGCATGTTTGCAATTGTCTTAAACATTCATTCTTTTTAAGATTCTCTTGCATGAATTATATAGGATAATGACCACATTGGGCTTTTTAAGCTTAGCCACGCATCCCAAATCTCTGACAAGTCCTGGTATTCTTGATAAGTGTAAGTATGGGCCTGGGAGATGAACCATTTACGGGCTACCTGTGTCCATTAGAGACATAGGTGCCAAACCAGAGATGAATTTCCGGTTTCCCATCCAGTTGTCCAAGTTGCACTTGAATTGGATTAGGGAGGAACTCTGCTTCACATGGATGGGGGAGCCTGTTCCATAGATGGGGTAGTCTCTGGGATACATACCTATCTCTCCAGCAGGTCCTATTTATATCACAGGCAAGGTTTAAGTCTTTAGAATGGGTAATTCTGGTGCTGTTTGTTTTGTGAATATGCAGGAGAGTTCATCAGAGTGGGATCTGACAATGCCTTGTATGCCTGGCATAGATCTGCCCTCAAAAGCCTGTAGGAGACAGAATACAGGGCTAGAGCCTTGAGGCGGTCTGCATAGGACATATTACTTATGCCCTGTATTCTTTTAGTGAGGAACCTCTGTGGACGTTCCAATTGTTGGATATGCCTGGTTAGGTACATACTAAAGGGGGCATTGAACTCAATGGTAGGTCTGATGAATGCCGAATACAGTGGAACAATGACTTCCTTGGACTTAGATACTATACCTTTGTTTATAAGTTGTGCAATATAGAATGATTTCCTCACCACTGTAGACATGTGGTGATCAAAGGCTAGAGTACTGTGTGTGCCCCTAAGTCCCTGACTACTGGGTCAACTCTAAGGGGTGTGTTGTCAATATGATAGTTAACAGGGATGGATGACTTCCCAAAGGATACTATTATGTATTTCTTGGCATTTAGTTTTAGTCCATGGCTCTGACACCAGGTTGTCTGTGTCAGCCCCTCCTGGAGAACATTTGAGTCCGTGTGGGATTCAGTGACAGTTCCTAATTTGCAGTCATCTGCAAATTTAGCCAGCCAGAGACCACATAATATTGGCCTTGACTTCTGAGAAGTAAATGTCAAAAAGGAGCAGTCCAAGGACTGATCCCTGAGGGACTCCACTTGTGACTGGCCTCTTTGTAGAGGTGGATTCCGCAATTGTAACTTCCTGGGTCCTGTCTGTGAGCCAGTTGGCTATCGACTGGGTGACATACAAGTTTGTACCTAACCTCTTGAGTTTGTCAACAATGCCCAAGTGGGTATTGTGTCAAATACCTTGGCCAGGTCAAGGTAGGCAGTGTGAACGATTTTGCCCTCATCCATTGCTTTGGTAACCTTCTCAAAGAAGCCCACCAGGTTATGTAGGCATGTTCTGCCCTTGATGAAACCAGACTGGGTTGGGTCCAGTGCCTGGAGGTTTACTGTATCTCTATTGATAGTCTCCATGATAATTTTTTATATGGCTTTACATATAAGACTAGTGAGACTTATGGTTCTGTAGTTTCCAGGGTCTGTAGATGGCCCACCTCTGTGTAGAGGGATGACTGTTGCCTTTCTCCATTCATGAGGCACAAAGCCTGTTTGGAGGCTACAGTTAAATAGTAATTCCAGAGGCCCTGATAGGTCATGTTTCGTGCTATTTAGAAGGCATCCTGGGATATTGTCTAGCCCCACTGATGCAGTGTTCTTGGTCTTAGAGCATTAAGGACCTGTTCACTAGTGATAGTAGAGGGAGTTATAATTGATAATATTTCTAGAGGGAAGGTTGAGGAGGAGAGCAGGGTAAAGCTGGAGCTGAATTTATCAGCCAGGAGGTTTGCTATATCTTCTGTCTCAGTATAGGTGGTTCCATTCACAATGAGCTCTGCACACAATTGTGTATTGCCTTTGAGGTTGTGGACATAGCTAAAGAATGCTTTGTGGTTGTCCTTGGCCTGGGAGGCCAAACGTACCTCAAATTTAGCTTTGGTAGACTTTGTTCTCTGAGTTGTTTGTTTAGTTTGATAAGAGTGCTTTTATCCTGTTGGGTGCTGCACCTCCTAATTTTTGCAATGATTTCTTCCTTCTGTTATATAGCTGAATGAGTTTGTGATTCCACCAAGGTGGCTTGTTTTTTGAGTTACTTCTGTACTTCTTCATGGTGGGTACAGCTGCCTCTCTACAGCTGTTAACATGCTTGTACAGGGTCTCTGTGAACATTCTGTATCGGCAGAAGTGTTCACAGGGTTTGTGGGGCTTGAAATTTTGCCAGGTTCTCACTTAATAGCAGGTGGTTAGCCTTAGAAAAGTTCCTGAATATTTCAGGTTTAGTTGGGGGTCCAGGTTTTATTTTTACTTTAAAAAAGACCATTTTGTGGTCTGACTTTACCACGGAAGGCATTACATTAGGGGGTGTGCAGCAGTCTCCCATATTAGTGAGGACCAGATCCAGTATGGTTGCACCCCTGGTTGGTATATTGACTATCTGGTCCAGGTAGTTTTTGTTTACAAAATCCAGGAATCTCTGTGCCTGTGCATTTGGTGTCGTATAGGATTCCCAGTTAATAGTGGAGTAATTGAAGCCACCCATGAATATGGTATTGGGTTGGATGGTTAGTGTTTCTAGTAAGTTAAAGTGGTATTGGATTTTACCTATGATGGTTTGAACATGGAGCAACTCAAGTGCATTTTCCTGTTTGTCCAGCCTTGAAGTATATTTATTTTTGATGTAAATAGAGACACCTTTTGTCCCTGCCTGTGAAGTAGCTGCCGTAATTGTGTGGAAGGCATTATAACCTTGCACTGTTGGTGTGCTGTCCGCATTTTTAAATCATATCTCAGGGACTGCACAGACGTCCGCATTCTCTAGGGTAAAGAGAGTTTCTAGGAAGTGGAATTTTTTGTTTAGACTTTATTATTGAGCAGTAATAACTTTAGAGTTTCTTGGTATATAAAATTAAATATAAATTATGAAATTATGCTACTCATACATAGGAGTTATCCTGAAGGAACAGTATGCTAAGAGTTTTTTGGAGGTGAAAAGAGTGTCGGATTGAGTGATGTTTATGAAGCTGGAAATTGATGGTGTAATGATGAATGTTGTTAGTGCATATGCTCCGCAACTTGGGTGTGCGATGGATGAGAAAGAAAAATTTTGGAGCGAGTTGGATGAAGTGGTGATGACTGTATCCAAGGGTGAGAGAGTGGTGATTGGAGCAGATTTCAGTGGGCATGTTGGTGAAGGGAACAGAGGGGATGAGGAAGTGATGGGTAGGTATGGTGTTAAAGGAATGCAGAAGGTCATATGGTAGTGGATTTTGTGAAAAGGATGGACATGGCTGTGGTGAATACGTATTTTAACAAGAGGGAGGAGCATAGGGTGACATACAAGAGTGGAGGAAGATGTACACAGGTGTATTATATCTTATGTAGGAGGGCCAGTTTGAAGGAGATTGGAGACTTTTAAAGTGGTGACCGGGGAAAGTGTAGTTAAGCAGCATAGGATGGTGGTTTGTAGGATGACAGTGATCAAGAAGAGGAGGGAGGAGTGTGAGGGCAGCACCAAGGATCAAATGGTGGAAATTGAAAAAGGGTAATTGTGAGGTGGAGTTCAGGGATGAGTTAAGACAGGCACTGGGTGGCAGTGAAGAGTTACCAAATAGCTGTGTAACTACAGCAGAGCTAGTAAGGGATAGAGAGAGATGGCAAAGGCTAAGGATAAGGCTTAGGAAGAGTTGTATGAAAGGTTGGACACTAAGGAGGAAGAAAAGGACCTGTACTGATTGGCTAGACAGAGGGACCTAGCTAGGAAAGATGTGCAGCAGGTAAAAGTGATAAAGGATAATGAGGGAAACATGCTCACAAGTGAGGAGAGTGTGTTGAGCAGATGGAAAGAGTACTTGAAGGGGTTGATGAATGAAGAGAATGAGAGGGAGAGAAGGTTGGATGATGTGGGGATAGTGAATCATGAAGTGCAATGGATTAGCAAGGAGGAAGTAAGGATAGCTATGAAGAGGATGAAGAATGGAAAGGCTGTTGGTCCAGATGACATACCTGTGGAAGCATGAAGATGTTTAGGTGAAATGGCAGTGGAGTTTTTAACCAGATTGTTTAATGAAATTTTGGAAAGTGAGAGGATGCCTGAGGAATGGAGAAAAAGTGTTTTGGTACCTATTTTTTAAGAATAAGGATGATGTGCAGAGCTGTAGTAACTACAGAGGGATTACATTGATCAGCACAGCATGAAGTTATGGGAAAGAGTAGTGGAAGCTAGGTTAAGAAGGGACGTGATGATTAGTGATCAGCAGTATGGTTTCATGCCAGGGAAGAGCACTACAGATGCGATGTTTGCTCTGAGAGTGTTGATGGGAGAAGTACAGAGGTCAGAAGGAGTTGCATTCTATTTTTGTAGACTTAGAGAAAGCATATGACAGGATGCCTAGAGAGGAGTTGTGGTGGTGTATGAGGAAGTTGGGAGCGTCAGAGAAGTATGTAAGAGTGGTACGGGATATGTACGAGGGTAGTGTGACAGTGGTGAGGTCTGCGGTGGGAGTGATGGGTGGTTTAAGGTGGAGGTGGGATTACATCAAGGATCAGCTCTGAGCCCTTTCTTATTTGCAATGGTGATGGACGGGTTGACAGACGAGGTCAGACAGGAGTCCCCGTGGACTATGATGTTTGCAGATGGCATTGTGATCTGTATTGAGCGTTGGGAGCAGGTGGAGAAGTCCCTGGAGAGATGGAGATATGCTCTAGTGAGAAGAAGAATGAAGATCAGCAGGACTGACAGAATATATGTGTGTGAATGAGAGGGAGGATAGAGGAATGGCGAGGATGTAAGGAGTAAATGTGGAGAAGGTGGATGAATTTAAATACCTGGGATCAGTAGTTCAGAGTAATGGTGAGTGTGGAAGAGAGGTGAAGAAGAGAGTACAGGCAGGATGGAGTGGGTGGAGAAGAGTGTCAGGAGTGATTTGTGACAGACGAGTACCAGTAAGAGTGAAAGGGAAGGTCTACAAGAGGGTAGTGAGACCAGCAATGTTATATGGGTTGGAGACAGTGGCATTGAAAAAAGGCAGGAGTTAGAGCTGGATGTGGCAGAGTTAAAGATGTTAAGATTTGCATTGGGTGTGACGAGGGTGGACAGGATCAGGAATAAGTATATTAGAGGGTCAACCCAGGTTGGAAGGTTTGGAGACAAAGCCAGAGAGGCAATATTACGTTGGTTTGGACATGTGCTGAGGAGGGATGCTGAGAACATTGGGAAAAAGATGCTAAGAATGAAGCTACCAGGTAACAGGAAAAGAGGAAGGCCTAAGATAAGGTTTATGGATGTGGTAAGGGAGGACATGCAGGTGGTTGGTGTAACAGAGCAAGATGCAGAGGACAGGAAGAAATGGAAACAGATGATCCGCTGTGGCGACCCCCAACGGGAAAAGCCGAAAGAAGATGATGATGCTACTCATACATCTACTAGCACCATAAAAAATTACTATATTTGTAAAGACAGTCTCACATTGAGATTAAAGCATAAAAACATCAGTCATGTTCCACAGATGGTTGTCACAAAAAAAATTCTGTTGGAATAATCGCAGCAAAAAATAAACATAATCACCCTCCATTAAGGATATCTGCAGTTGTAAAGAAGCTGGGGACCTTTTTTATTTTTTTTGTGTTGAACTTTGAACCATCTTTAGTCACCCTGTTATGAACCCCCAAGAGAGCAGGGCTTTGTGTTTACACTTGTAAAAAATAAACAAGAGAGTCCCAAGAAGTCACTGAGGACCAGATACCTTTGTTTAACTATCAGTTGATAGAGTTTGTTAGCTGCGTATCAGATGACTAATATGTAAGTTTGCGAATCCCATTCCTGGTTGAAGTTTTTCTTCAAGTCTTTGTATTAATGAAATATATAGTTTTAATAATGGAAGCACCTGTGCCATTTCACTGACTTCTCTGAAATATTTATTTGCACTGTTTGCTGCTCTCTTCTCAGAAACCTAAATATAATGGTACACAAGTTATTACTGTTGTAACTTTTTGGATTTAAGTATTACTTTAGCAAGCATTAAGTCTGATGAAAATTAATTTTATCTCATACTAATGTACTATAATAGACCTCTAATAAAACAAGGCCAATGCATAAGATGACTCAGCAGATTAAACTGCCAGTCACCATGTGGAGCACTGAGACCACCTACCCTGATATCACATACAAGCAATGACATACTACAGGTCAGTATCTTTCAGACATGCTGAGATTTTCCCACTAAAGATGTATATCTGTATATGGTTCATTTGTACGTGATCCTTTCAAGCTGGTTAACAGCACCATACTGAGGCACTGCCAAAAAAAAAAATATTTGGCCAAAAATTATGGTATGGCTTTATTTATGTCAATCAGAATCTGCTAATTTCAGAAGAAAAGTGGAAATCTCTGAAGTAACCTGAAACAGAGAGAGAAGGATATTTATTCTACAGACCTCAAAATAGTTATCTTCACTGCAAAGAGATGGTACTTTGCTTCCACAAACTGACCTTCATTCTGCCTGCATCATTATAGCAAAAAGCACTTCATATGCCAGGCTTTGCCCTTCATTTGTGATGCAGGCCCTCCTATAATGTTATTATAATGTAGTCTTCGAACACTGTTTTTTTTTTCTTTCCTGTACTGTATGTTGTTCAGACTTGTAGTTATATTTCAGTAAAATGTAAGAACTTGCAGCAGCTGCCTATGAATCAAAGCATTATAGAACACAGTTGTATTTATTAAGTGCAGCAGTGCATTACAGCAGATGAATGCCAATTAGAAATTGCCCCCACTAAAATCATCAACTATTTTTTTCACTTTTTTTGTTTTTGGTGGGTGGGTTGACAGAATGAAAAGCCAGTTTGAGTTGAAAATGTATGACAGGAAGGTTGGGTTGACATCTGTACAGTGGAAATACTGGGGAAAATATCTGCCAACACGCATCTTAATCTTTGTCTTGAGTGGAAGAACTCTCCTGTGCTGCACCTGTGCTTCTCAGTCCATCGGTCCATCACATATAATCTTCGGCTGTTGGTGATTTTGGTTTTTGGCATCTCTCCACTGCTGAGCTGTACTTATGGCGGCTGTCTTCTCAGCCCTTGACTCGGCTGTCAGATGGCAGGTAGCAGTCTCTCTGAAGTATCAGGCAGAGTGGTTATTGTTGTCATAAAGGAATCCGTACCAGTTTGTGAAATCTCCAAATGCTCTGTACAAAAACAAACAAAAAAAAAAAAATAGAAAATGGAATTTGCTGTTACAGAACCCTCTTAGTTTGTCAGGAATAAAGAATCTGTAGCTTTGGGGGTGGAGTTGTTTGTTATGCCAGTGGTGGCTTGGATCACAATAATCTGATTGGCTGCCACTTGCTTCATCTGTGGAGCATCAGTACAAGGACCTAGACTGCAGAATAGCAATGGTAAGTGATTCTTTATGTTGGTAAGGCCAACATAGCACAGGATAACTTCATTTTCTAATAGTTTTAAAAGGATGCTTAACACGACAGAAACAGAAGGAACAGCAATGATTATTTTCAATGTTACTGGGATGCTGAGTGCAATGGAAAAAAAAAAATCATCTTACTGTTAATGACATGCAGCAACAGGGTGCAAAGCCGATTTTCTCAGGGGGGGGGGAATATATATATATATATATATATATATATATATATATATATATATATATATATACATATATATATATATATATATATATATATATATATATATATTTATATAAACATCACCCAACTCCTCTCTGAAAACAAAGTTGAGAAGGTAACTGAGAAAGTTCAGGTATTTTTTCAACTCTGTTTTCAACAGTGGAGCTAAAGTTTTCTTTTTCTTCTTTCGTTTTTTTTTTTTCCTGGTTAGGGGTCGCCACAGCAGATAACCTGTCTCCTCATGATTGGCAGTGGAGTTTTACGGTGTCGATTTGCCAGCCCGGCACCCAACCTTTCACAGAAGGCACACACGCACTCACGCCTAGGGCCAATTTAGAGTGTCCAATCCACCTACAAGCATGTCTTTGAGATGTGGGAGGAAACCGAAGCACCTGGAGGAAACCCACGCGACCAGCGACCACAGGGAGGACATGCAGATTCCGCACAGAAGGCACCCCAGCCGAGGATCGAACCGGAGAATCTCTTGCTGTGAGATGGCAACTCTAACCACTGCACCACTGCGGCCGCCCAACAGAGGAGCTAAAGTAAGACTGCAAATTTATTTGCGCTTGTATAAGGCACTTAGGTGTAACATTATGGGATTCCTACCGCCTCAGTTAGTGCTCTGATGTAAATACAGAGGTACCCTGTGGCAGTACTCTGTGGTAATGAATTATAAATGTAGTGAAAAACAGACATCGTCAAAGAAATGGATTCCACACTAAACGGCCATCTCTGTTTAACCCACAAGAATTGCAGGAAAGAAATAAAATGCCCTTATTAGTAGATCCCATAATCACTGATGCCTCCATGTGAATAGGGTCTCAGTTGAGAAAGGACTACTCACCCCCTAAAGCTTCCTGACAGTATTCTCCCAAATGCTAACCATTACTCTTCCTCTGCTGTTAATTACCCCCCACCAAAGTATCATCCAGCTTTACATTCTTTCCACTCCATTTTTTCAAGAAACTCCAACCCATTATATCTCTCACCTTATTGACGTATTCCATTTAATAGTATACTCCAACAGGGTTAGATCAGTTCAGGGCCTATTAAAATGCCAAAATCAAAATTATACAACCCTTCCATATTTTTATCACATCAGTATCAAAAGGCCTTCCCCAGAATATGGAAAAGGGAAATTAACAGATCTCCTTCAAAATTAGAAATAGCCCCATTTCCTCCTCAGACTGTCTTTGCCATCCTTTGGAAAAATCCTATACAAAATTAATTTTCCTGTCTAGGTTGCCAGCATAGATTCCAGACCAGAAGTACCACCATAGCAGCTGTCTGGATGACTCCTGATGGTATCCTTCAAAAGATAAATGTGGTAAACCTTACTTCTGCTGCCTTTACAGACCTCATAGAGGCGTCATGGTTAGGCACAATGCCCTCAGATTATCTGTATATGCTGTTGGCTTATTGGTGAAGTAACTGATTGGTTTTCTAGTTTGTCGGTTTGTATTTGTTAACCAGGGAAGGGTAGTGGTCCACATAAACCTTTTTTAGACTTAGCCTGGGAGCATTGTCTTCTAAAGTGATTTGCTCAGTCACACAGTAGGCAAAAGGAGGCTGATGGACTCCAATCTTGGGCTGTAAGAAACTGATCATTAACAGCTCATAGTCTTTATTCCTCTGCAATAACTGCCTGACATCAATCTATTAAACAGAGCATTAATTGCCAAAATTGAACCATTAGTTCTCCGTTTCAACTTCCTTGTATCCAGGAATGCCACAAGATTCCATTGTTTTCTGTGTTTCTCCATTTAGCTCAGGCTTCCCTCTTATCATCCCAAGCTCCAGTTGATTTTTATTTCTTTTTTGAAGGTGACAGTCATTTTCATCCAATGTTTAAAGATTTCTTCTCCTGGCTTCTCAACAATAGTCTACTACATCTCAACACTAATAAGGTCAAATCTTTGGAGTAAAAACTTGGATTAATTTTCCTCTCAGTAGGCCATGAACGACCTAGATGGATCCCCTCTACAGGCCTTGGCCCACTTTTTATATCTTGACATTCTGGCTTGACTATTCATTAACCTTAGAATGCCATGTATTAGCCTGCATCACCCCCTGGCTGCTGTTTGCCCCTGGCCCCTGCAGGATATTTCTAACTTTCAAACTCCTTCCTGCATTATGACTGAGAACCTACCTGCCTGGTCACTAAGGACACCCTTCTAATTAATACTGCTATCTCAACTGCTTCTCTTGGATACTTTCATCCTAAACTCAAAGTCCCTCCTGCAAAAGGATTCAAGGAAGTGCGTTTTGACCCCACAACCAAACTGTTTACTGTATTTTTCTCTTAAGTTTGAATTCTCTAGTGTCTGTATAAGACTCAATCCTGAACCAGGAAACCAGCAGCCAGACCCCGCTCTCCCCCTGTGTAGTAACTCATCTTTTCCTTTGTAACTAAAGACTGAGTTACCTCTTACTTGCCCTTCTCTACCCTAACAACTTACTTAAATCTACCTTCTGACCTCTAGGTGACACCCTTCACCTGCTTGAGTTATATTCCTTATTCCCCTCTTCAGTATCAAAACCCTCACTACTGTTTACTTTCTTTCTCCCCTTTTCCCCCTCCTCTCTGTATCTGTCTGTATAGTACTTACCCCTCTATTAGCTACTTCCCCCTTTCCCCTCACCACTATCCCCTGTAACCTAACTATTGTAGTAGTTTCCCCACTCACCTGGAATTCCTAAAGCTCCTCTACTATCTCTTCCTGCTGATTGTCTCTGTGATTCACATCCTTTACTTCCTCTAACCTGCTCTGTTCGCCGAGGGCTCACTCCGCTCCCCTACCCTACCCCCAATTCCCACTCACCCCAATGGTCCTAAACTTGTACCTCTCTAACCACTCCCCCATTTTAGCTCACCAACCACACTCTACCCCCTTCCCTCTAGCTCAACCACTACCCATTCACCTATATCCTTAAATCACGCACAAATTATTTCTACTCTTCCAGTCTGCTTTTACACTTCTACTTCCCAATTTTTTTCCATATACAATCCTATCACTATGCCTCCACCTCTGATCTCAAATTATTTAAAACCTATCCTCCTTTTTTTACTTTTTCTTTACCTTATGCTACTCTACCTTCTAACCTCATATGAACAAATTAGACTCAAAGAACCATTCATTTTCACTCAGCATACTAACTCGCCTTCCAAAAACACATTCCATCCATTCTCAAACATTCTTTCTTCTCCCAACTACCTTCTTCCAAAATGATATAGGAAATTCCACATTTCTTACGCTAATCACACATACAGAAAATCTTTACACATCTTCACCAAACCCTTTAACCCAAAAATAAGATTACTTCACTCCCTTCTATTTTATTTTATTTTATTTTACATTTTTTAACCGGGGGTGTCTGACTGAGCCGAAAAGGCCCTTTTTCAGCAGAGGCTCGGGGAGAAAAGCTCCACAAAGAAAAATTACAGACACATTTAGTTATTTAGACATGATCAGTATACACACAAATTACAAGTGACATGTTTTTACAGTGGTATGCGGCACATAAACAGTTACACTGGAGAGAACAAACAAAAAAATACTAATTTAAAAAATAAAGGTAATTAATAGATTTGTGGTGTACAGCTGAAATTTGGAACATAGTTAGAATACATACATAGTACACAGGTACATTGTACATACATTGTATTACATTGTAGATTAGCCAATGTTTGTGAGTAAGATTGAAAACTATTGTCAAGTGCTCTAGATTTAGTATGTATATGTTATCCGCTTTCACTAGCCTGGGGAGCAGTCATGGCACTGCCAACTTTGCTTGAGATGTTGCCTGATGAGGTCTTTAAAGAAGGCTTTGGATGATGTGTTTTAAATGCTAGTAGGGACAGAGTTCCATTTTTTAGCCACTGAACTACTATATAGTGCACCTCCAAAGCTATTGTAGCTGTTGGTGACTTCTGGTAGTAGTTTGCTTGATGATCTAAGAGGCCTTTTGGCTGAGTGATGATGTACTAGGTTTTTGAGGGCAGGACACTTATTGCGGAGGTAATAGATAGAATGACAGAGGCAGAGCTTGATTGCAGGTTAGGAGGTTGGGCAGTTCAAGCCAGTGGAGCTGTCTCAAAGCAGTATAGTGATGAGTTCTATATGAGCAGTTTGCAGCAAAGCGGGCAATTCTGTTATAGCAGGCTTCCATTTTGCTTAGTTCAGTTTTGTTGAGATTATTCAGAATGGGAGATGCATAGAGTAGGGTGGTTAAAAGTTGGGAGCGAGCAATGGCTGATCTTGTGTTCTAGCCAGGGACATTCATCCCAACCCTGGCCCAAATAACACTGTTACTATAAACCCCCTTGGTCCTCCACCGTCATACTCAAACTTATCCTCCGAACCCCCAAACTCCCTCTCTATAGCTCACCTTAACATCTGCAGCATTAATAATAAAATTGCCCACCTCCATGCACTGCTAGACATACATTAATTTCACATCCTTTGCCTGTCTTAAACCTGGCTCAAACCAACAACCCAAAACAGGGAGATTACTCCCCCTGCCCTGGCTATAACATCTTCAGACTAGATCGCAAAGCCAAAAAGGGTGGTGGGATAGTAATTCTTTATAAAGTCGGATAGCAAATTACTGTTATCCATGAAAAATCTCCCTCTTTAAGTAATGCCAAAATCTTTATCTCCAAACTCCAGCTCAATTCCCACAAATCCATCTATATAATCTGCACCTACCTCCCCCCTGGTAATAACATTAATACCTTAGAAGAGATCCTTAGCTAGCTCGCTATTCAATTCCCACAAGAAACCATAGTCCTGGGTGATGTCAATATAGACTGGAAAACCTGCACCTCTCTGCACCCCACCTCCCTCCTAAATCTTCATCGTTTTTCTCAAACCATTCATGACCCAACTAGAACTAACAAATCTAACAACAAAGAAAGCATATTGGATTGGATTCTCATAAATAGTCACCAACATACTTATACAGTAGGTACACTACCAGATGATTTAAGTGACCATGCTCTTACTTACCTAATCAGACATAAAGCTGCTACCCCTAACCTAACTGAATACAAAATGGTCAGAACAAATAAAAACTTTAACCCTGAAAGCTTCCTTGCAGAACTCAAGGCTTGCAGCTGGTCCCCTCTTAAAGCACTGCCTCTTGATGATGATGTAGCTTACTTCAACTTCAAGTTCCTTTCTATTCTAGACTCTCATGCTCCCTTAAGATCTATTAGAATAAGCTCAAAACCTGCCCCTTGGCTCTCAAAAGATACACAGCATAAAATTATCCTGAAAAACAGACTCTGGACCAAGTAACATAGCACTAAAGATCCCGCCGACCAACTTAACTTTAGACAAATCAGAAACTCCACCAAAAAAGCAGTACTTCTAGATAAAACAAACTACTACTGCCATTTACAACAAACTAACCAACAAAAATCCACAAAAGTTCTGGGCAGGAATAAATAGTCTCTTAAAACCTGGCCACTCTGACACCCCTAGCCCCATAGGCACGTCTCTAAACAAACCGCTGATGCCTTCAATACATTCTTTACTGAAACTGTCCAATCTCTTGCTAATCAATTATTCCCCAATATCACCTCTCAAGTCCACCTCCCCTAACACTTCTATTCCCACATTTCAACTGCAACCAGTGTACCTACATCACTTATCTATTCTCTTCTCCACAAACTTAAAGCAGCCTCTCCATCTGCTGACCTTCTGCCTGCTCAGTATCTAAAAACTGCAGCCAAACCACTAGCTTATCCCATTTCCATTCTGATTAACAGAACCATTGTCGAAGGCTATATTCCTTCTGTCTGGAAGATTTCACATACCATTCCCCTGCATAAAGGTGGAAATTCAACAGAACTCTCAAACTACTGACCCATAGCCCTACTCTCCCCCCTGGCTAAAATGATGGAAAAATGCATACAAAAACAACTTCTTAATCACCTGTTGAATAACAACCTACTTGCTGACTGTCAACATGGCTTCAGACCTTTCCACAGCACTACTTTAGCCCTCCTTTCCTTTACTGACTGTATCAACAAAAATCGAAATAATAATATCCTTATCTCTGCTCTCTTTATTGACCTATCCAAAGCCTTTGATATGGTCAGTCACCAGATACTCTTAAATTTACTTAAAACATTCTCACTAGACTCGAGCTGTAATGTGGTTCTACTCCTATCTTCATAACAGACAACAGGCAGTGCTCTGGCACAGTAACTTATCCAACCACCTGCCCATTACCCTCGGAGTACCACAAGGTTCTGTACTTGGCCCCCTTCTGTTTTCTATTTTTATTAATGATCTTCATACCAGTATTTCCTCTGCAACCTGTATACAATATGCTGATGACTCTACTTTGTTCTGCTTCTTCCCCCTCCGAACTGCACTGTATCACCCAACAGACTTTCCAAACTGTTGAAACCTGTTTCCTAAAATGATGCTTAATCCTAAACCCCAAGAAAACCAAACTGTTACTGTTCTTCCCCACCCGAAAATCCTCTCCTCTCAACTTCTCTGTCTTGTCTAGTAGTGGCACTAACATATCATCTGACCCCACTACCAGGCTCCTCGGAATAGAGATAGACAATAACCTATGCTTTGACTATCACATCAACAACACCATAAAATTAGTTAACAGAAAACTAGGCTCCCTGTATAGAATTAAACCACTCCTTACTACACTTACCAGAACTTCCATTGCCCATACCCATCTGATTTCTTCCCTCCTTTATGCCTCCCCTATTTGCACATACCTGTCCAAATCTAACCTCTGCAAACTGGCTACTGCTTATAACAATATTGCCAGATTTGCCTCTGGCTCTACTTTCAGAACCCACCACTGCATAAACTTAAAGCAGTTAGGATGGCTTTAGCTGCAAAATCTGATCTTATATCACTAGCTCTCCTTAGCCCATAAAATCCTCTACAAACCCACTATAACACCCTTATATTCACCTCCCTTATCACTCCTTACTGCAACCTTAAAAGCCTACGTTCTTCTATCAAACTTCTTATTTCAACTTGCAAATCCAATAACTTGGCAGGCAATTCCTTGTTCTCAAACACAATAGGTAAAGCCTGGAGCTCTCTTCCAGACAACCTCACTGCTATCTCTTCTTTTCCCTGTTTCAAATCCCAACTCGGACCTCACCTCAAAACTCACTGGCTCTGCCCCTGCACTAACCCTGACTAGCTTTCAATGTGCTACTAGTACTATCTTTTCTCCTACATACAAATCTTACACTACATCTTTTCTATCGTCATGCATAATTTGTATAGCCTGCATGCATAATTTGTATACCCTTAGTCTGTAATTAATTTCTAATTGTTGTTTCTGTAAGAGCATGCTAATTACTATTATATATATTTTTTCTCAATGAACTAAATTTGTAAATTCTGATATTAATGTCTGTATCTGGAGCTTTTCTCCCCGGGCCTCTGCTAAAAATGGACTTGTATGCAGCTGGACCAGCCCTGTAAACAAATGTAAAATAAAAATACCCCCCCCCCCCCCCAGCTTATTAATCACCTTTTGTGATCTTGGAAGAGCTCACACTTCATCCTGGTAGCCATGATTGCTGTTAGTAAAAGTAGTTTATTATTTAATCCTGAGTAGAGTCTTCCTGTGTTTGCTGTAGTAAATATGAAAAACATTGATTATTTATAATCATATGACCTTAATTAGAATCCATGATTCATTTCTCTATTCCCCTTCTCAGTTGGGAGCAGCACTGCACAATAATTTTGGCAGAATCAAAATGATTTTCATTGAAAAAACCTGACCTAAACGTGAACTCCTGAAAGATGGAAAAGTCATCATTTTACTGTTGTGACTGTAACCTTAAATCCTACTCAGATAATACCTTCACCTTTAGACATCTTCAAAGTAAACATAACTGTAGCAGTCCCTCCTCTCTTGCCTTGGTGCAATAGTTTGAGGTTACTCACTTTCTTCTGCAGGTCTGTCTAACCCTATTGCTACTTTATTGCTAAGTTTTTACTACACCTTACTAGCAGAACCTAAGATGTTCATAGTTGTGCATTAGGCTAATGACCACTGGGACCTTTTTAAGCTTAGCCATGCATCCCCAAATCTCTGACAAGTTCTGGAACCCTTGGTAAATGTAAATTGGGGCTTGGGAGATGAAACATTTACAAGTAGGGGCCTGGGAGATAAAAGATTTACAGGCAGTCTGTGTCTATTAGAGACATAGGTGCCAAACCAGGGATGGAGTTCCTATTTCTCATCCAGTTGTCCAAGTTACACTTGAATTGGGTTAAGGAGGAACTCTACTTCACATGGATGGCGAGCCTGTTCCAGAGGGATAGTATTTGGAATACATACCTTTCAGGTCCTGTTTATATCACAGGCATGATGCATGTCTTTAGAATATGTAATTCTGGTGCTGTTTGTTTTGCAGATATGCAGAAGGTCTGTCAGAGTGGGTTCTGCTGATGCCTTGTATTCCAGGCATAGATCCTCTCAACAACCTGTAAGAGACTGAATACAGAGATGGGGCTTTTAAGGTGGTCTGCATAGGACATATTATTTATGCCCTGTATTCTTTAGTAAGGAACCTCAGTAGATGTTCCAATTGTTGGATGTGCCTGGTTAGGTACATACCAAAAGGGGCATTGTACTCGATAGGTCTGATGTATGCCAAATACAATGGAAAAGTGACTTCCTTGGACCTAGATGATATACCTTTGATTATAAGTTGCACAACATAAAATTATTTCTTCACTGCCATAGACACATAGTGGTCAAAGGCTCGATTACTGTTTATATGTGGCCCCAAGTCACTGACTGCTAGTTTGATTCTTAGTGGTGTGCTGTCAGTATAATAATTACCACTGGTGGCTGACTTCCTGTAGGATACTATTATGCATTTTGTGGCATTTAGTTTTAGTCCATGGCTCTGACACACCAGTTATTTGTCTACGAGAGCTCTTCTTGAAGCTCATGATAGCTCCTAATTTACAATTGTTTGCAAATTTGGTCAACCAGAGGCCATTGGCATTGGCCTTGACATCAGAGAAGTAGATGCCAAAAAGAAGCAGAATGATCCCTAAGGGACTCCACTGATGACTGGCTTTTTTTGTAGAGATGGACTCCCTGATTCTAATTTCCTGGGTCCTGTTTGTGAACCAGCTGGCTATCTACTGGATGACATAAGGATTTATACCTAACCTCTTGAGTTTGTCAGCAATGCCCAAGAGGTTTATTATGTCAAATGCCTTGGCCAGGTTAAGGTAGGCAGTGTTTATCGTTTTGCCCTCGTCTGTTGCTTTAGGGACCTTCTCAAAAAAGTTGACCAAGTTAAATAGGCATGACCTGCCCTTGTCGAAACCAGAATGGATTGGGTCCTGTGTCTGGAGGTTTCCTTTGTTATTATTGATGATTTCTATGATAATTCTTCCCATGGGTTTGCATATGAGACTTGTAAGACTTATGGGCGTGTAGTTTACAGGATCGGTAGATGGTCCACTTTTGTGCAGAGGGGATGATGGCTGCTGTTCTCTATTCGTGAGGCAAGAAACCTGTTTGGAGGTTATGGTTAAATAATGATTCCAGAAGCCTAATAGCTCATGCTTTATGTTATTTAAAATACACCCTGGGATATTGTCTTGTCTTAGAAAGAGCATTCAGGACCTGTTCAATAATGTTTTTTTTGGGAGTTATATTTGATGGTATTTCCTGAGAGGAGGCCGGGGAGAGAGGGGTAAAGTTAGATTTGAACCTGTCTGCCAGTAGGTTTGCTATTTCTTCTGGCTCAGTATAGTGGGTTCCATTAACAATGCAATTTCATATTGCTTTTCAGGTTGTGGACATAGCTAAAGAATACCTTGTGGCTGTCCTTGGCCTAGGAAGAAAAATTTGCCTCATATTTGACTTTGGTAGACTTTATTTGCCCTCTTAGGTTTTGTGTAGTTTGTTGAGAATGCTTTTATCCTGCTGTATGTTATACCTCCTAAGTTTTGCCACAATTTTTTTTCCTTCTGTTATACATGCTGTAAATGCTGTGATTCCACCAGGGTGGCTTTTTTTTTTCTTTTTTAATATAGTTAGTTGTGTACTTATTCCTGTTGAGTACAGCTACTTCTATGCAGCGATTAACTTGCTTGTATAGGGTTTATGTGAACAGTTCCACTTAGGCAGCAGTGTTCTCAGGATTTAGGGAGCTTGAAATTTTGCTAGCCTTAGAGTAGTTCTTGAACATTCCAGGGTTAGCTGCTGGGTCCAGGTTTTAATTTTACTTCATAGGAGACTGTTTTATGGTCTGACCTTACCAGAGAGAATGTTACACTAGGGGGTATGCAACACTCTCCCGTATTAGTGAGGAGCAGATCCAGAATATTTGTGTCCCTGGTTAGGATATATTGATAGTCTAGCCCACGGAGTTTGTGCTTGCAAAATGTAGTAATATCTACGCCTACACGTTTGGTGTTCTATATGATTCCCGATTAATAGTGGGATAATTAAAGTCAAACATGAATATTGTATTGGGTTGGATGGTGAGTGTTTTCATAGGCTTAAATACATGTTATGGGTTGTGTTCATATTGTTGCATCATCCTTGGAGAATGTAGAATGCTGCTATATACTACGTTCATACCAGCCTGGGACACACATCCCAAGAGCTCCAATTATGTCTATGTTCATATAGTCTAGGGTGGTAATTTTCAGGTCATTTGCATCCACATGCTACTTTTTAAGCCAGACTGCCCTTAAAATCTACCACTACCAGGAGAGCAGTCTGTTAGGTTGGGCCCTGCTTCATCAACTTTTCCCTCTCGTTTCATTTATCTTGACTGACTTCTTTTCTGCCATTAAATGATCATCTTTCTTTTTATTTGTTTGTATTTATAGGTAGGTAGGTGAACTGGTCCACTGGTGTCCATTTTCTGCCATGGCAAGTTGCATTGTACAGTAGGTGCACAAATATGATGTATGGAATCATACACTAGTCCATGTATCTCTAAATTAATATATAGTGGGATGTCAAAAAATATATTGTATCACATTTTATATCTCAGAATTTACTGTAAACAGTTGAATTCAAGTGTTTGACAATGTATACTTGGCTGTAGCATTATGTAACAGACTAAAAGTAATTTCTTTTTTGTGTTGGTGAAAGCACAGTGTAGAATGGTTTACTATCATATACCTGAAATGTACTCGGTCGAGTGTTCACATGGTCGACAGAGATTGTGCGAAATTCACAATGTCGAACACCGGAATTGCCGAAATACATGTCGACTGCTACCTAGGGACAGGTTTTAACATGGGTCGAGATTGGGGCAGATGTGTATTTCGGCAATATCAGTGTTCGACATTGCCTACAGTCGACATTCCGATTTTCGAACGAAGTGGAGTCGACCAACTTCACTTTGAATAAATGATAGTAAACTGTAGTCAGTGTGAGTGGTAGCATTTTGACTTTGTGGGTGCTTGATTTTTGTGTGTAAGAAACAGTTTAATTTCCCCAGCATATGTCTGAGGTGCATGTTCCTGTTTGTTACATGTGCATTTGGCTTAGCAGTGGTTATATAGGTTGTTATAGTGCCTTTTTGATAGGTGATGAGTGTGCCTTTTGAGTGATGTGAACTGGCAGAGAGTATACCGTAAAGTTCTGTTAAGACAACTTTTGAGACAATTGCCAAGTGGTACTGGCTGAGTTATACTTGGAAGTGCTCAGTGTTTGGGTATGGATTGTGAACTTGAGCATCTGTTGGGAGTAGACCGTATTTATGATTGATTAATTTGTATACCAATCTGGCTAAAGTTTTTTTTATTTATTTAGTTAACATTTGTTTACCGGGAAAGTCCGACTTGGAATGAGACAATTTTCAGCACAGACCCGGGGAGAAATGCTCCAAACATATGTCTTTGTACCAAGGTAGAAATCCCACACAAATGTAGAGAGGACATGCAGACTTTGCACAGAAGGCATCCCAGCGAAGAATCGAACTGGAGCACCTCTTGAGGCGACAAAGTTAACTGCTGCACCACTGCTCTGCCTCCGTCCAAGTTGATTGGGCAAATAACTATATTGGAACAGTACAAGAGTTGGTGAAGGTTAGGTGTGGTGTTTAACAATAAAATGACAAGATAGTTGCAGATTTGTTTTTGCCATTTGGGTAGGCAATAGTGTTTACTTCTTGAGGGAAATATGCATGAGACTGGCTTTATTTTGGCATATTCAGACTTTAAAATGTAATTATTATAATACTTGAACCCAAGCACAATGCAATTGTAAATCACAGGAATGTCACAGTGGTGAATTAAATTGACAATTCGAGTATCAAAAAAGCTGCTTTATAATTAGTAAACGCTTAAAATTAGTACTGCAATAAAGTGAAATGAACTTTAAAAAATATTAAGTGTTTGAAAGTTTTTTGCACATAGCAGTTATGATAGAGACTAGGTTAGAATGCGGACGAGAAGGCCAATTACTAAGAATTTCTTTATGGTTTTGGTACACTGATGTAAAAGGTGTAAAGTTTTACGTGTGCTAGAATTTTCATACTAACTCATTAGTATACATTTTCAAAGTGGTAGTTCAGTCATTTTACCAAAAGGGTTTATGTTGCTAGATTCTTTACAGGAATGTGAGATAGTGGTGGAGAGAGAATTTAGGTTTTGACTAAGATCATTGTATATCTTAGTGGTCCTACTTGGAAGACCATATTTCTAGGTCATCTGCATACAAGAGGTAGTTGTAGACAGTATAGTGGTATTATTGATTAAATGTGTGAAGAGCATAAGCCCAGAACTGAGCTCTGAGGATTTCTTGCAGGTTAAGATGTGTGTGAGGTAGAAGTAGATTAATGGCATGCTTGTATAGACTGGCATGGAATATAATGTCTGAATAGTTGTAGGCTACTGTCGTTTAGACCAAATTGTGAAATAATTGAGTACTTTATGATGAAAGTCTGTTGAAGACCTTGGCAATCTCTTTGAATAAATATTGCACAGTTAGGCTGTACTTTGCACAATTTTAAATATATTGTATGTGAACAAAAGGAAGGTGTTGAAGTTGTAATGCCTTTTGTGGATGCCTTTTTGTTATAGCAAAATTTGTTTTGGTCTAGGTGGTAAATTAGTTCTGAGACAGCTGTTGTATTTTAGAGAGGAGGAGAGTATAGCAATTAGTCTGAAGTGATGTGTTGATGTGGGATTGTGAGATTTTGGTGCAGGTAAGATTACTGTTATAGTTGGCTGATTTGTGAAGATGCCTAGCTTTAAGGCAAAGCCAATAACCTGTTGTAGGGGATTTGCAGTGAAGGTGTTACAGATATGTAGGAATTCAGGATGTAGTCCTCCTCAGCCTAGTCATGCATGTGGGCCAATGGTTATGAGACATTTGTTAACATTTTAGTGTGGCAGAGGGATGAAATGGAGTATTGTTGTAGGATTATTTACCTGAGTATGTGTTACATTATTGGATGCTGAGGTAGGATAATTCTTAGTGTCTGTGGTCACAGAGTGCAAGGCCTTTTCTTCAGTGGCCAAAGGAGTGGCTGTTGGAAAGCAGATCATTATTTGATGTTGAGGTCGAATGATTTTTAGGGTCTGTGTTTACAAAGTGTGTATCCCTTTCTTCACTGATGAATGTCTGCTGCTTTTTACTGCCAGAAGTAACAGTATTTGAAAAGTATAGAGAACGCTTCCAAGTGCCCTAGCCAAATTTCCCATAGTTGATATGAATTCTACCTGGGGACACCCTTGAAAAGAGGCCATTGGCTAACTAAGACAAACCCAGTCAGCAAAAGACAATGGGAATTGATAAAATAAATAAAACATGGCTTCACTAAATGTCAAAGGACTGTTACTGCTGTACTGTCCTTCACCTATTCCATACATCTGCTGACTAAGGTCACCTCTTTTGACCTTTTTTTGTTACTTAATAATGCATTTCACATATGTGTTAAGTGTCACTTGCTTAACATTATCTGGTCATCATCCTTTGGCCTATCTATTACCACCATGTGGCTTAAAAGCTACCCTTCCAACTGGTGGTATAGAATTAAAGTTAGAAATACATTTTTGTCATATTTTCTTGAGTTCCCCAGATGTCTGTTCTTGGACCCTCCATGGCAAGATTTAGAATGTTGTTCAAGGCTGTTCAGAAAAAATATTTCAGTCAGGTCCTATAACAGAAATTAGAAGATGCTTTATTTGAAAGTAATTAGCAGGCAGAATATCTCAGATCTGACTTTCACAATATGTCATACTGACAGTTATTACAGTTTTCCTTCTCTAGTTTAGAGCCTCATAACAGTAATTGCTTGGAAGACCAGGTCCTGTTCTTGTATTGTACTGCATCTTACACTATACGCTCTACGTAAAGGACTAAATAAATGATACATGCATTATGTACATTGTTTTTGCTGCCTCTAGCGTATACGGCAGTTTGATATCTTAACTCCCTTTTTCAAAGGTACCAAACATGGCTGCCCGCTGATCAACAGGTTGATATCAGCTTTCCCATTGTGAAAAAAGAAGCTGTGAAAAACGCCAGTTGTAACTGTTAGTTTAGGTAAACTTCAGTCAGTTGTTGTTAAGTATACTGCCTGAAATCCAGCTAAGAAGAAATTTGGAGAACATGAGGGAAAATCTGTCAGAAAAAGAAAAGAGAAAAGTCTCCCTAGGAAGAATACTGCAGCTCAGCTCTTCTGCAAAAACCAGCTCAAATTTAAACTTTGGTATAGGAAATGGCTTCCTGTAAATTGGGGGGGGGGGGCATACTCGTAGGTGTTCAAAGTAAATAAACACTGAAGAAATATATCAACTGAAATAACAAAAGGCTGGACAAAAATAAACTGAGCTTTAACTAGATGAACTGATAAAACTTTGCAAAAATCAGAGGTCGAAGTAAAGAAAAGACAGAGTACAAAGCTTCTAAAGAAGAGATATTCGAAAAATAGTAGAGTTGTACGTCAAAGTATGCAGAAAGAAACTGATACTTTCTGCTGTGCAGAGAAACTGGAAGGAACAGAGAATGTATTAGTTTTACGAAAGTACAAATAAGCAACCTGACTGGAATTATTGTTGTTTGTCTTTCGGCTTTTCCCGGTTACGGGTAGCCACAGCGGAACTCTGGACCGCTAATGATTGGCAGTAGATTTTCACGAACGCCGAGGTGCCAGCTCAACGTTCAACCTTGCCCATTTACACATGTCTTTCAAACGCCCACCCAACTGCGGGGAGGACATTCAGACTCCACACAGAAGGTACTCCAGCTGAGAATCGAATGGGAGAACCTCTTGCTGTGAGGCAACAGCGCTACCGCTGCACCACCGCGGATTGGAATTCCACAGCAGAATTTGTTAATTGAATTGACACATCCTATGTGAGCTCTAAACCTGGCCATTATAAAGTAGCCACGACCTAAATTAGTAAAGATGCAATCATACCAGCAGAAAGAATTGATCTTGACATGACTATGGCAGAAGAGAGAAGTATTGAAAATCAGAGACAAGCAGAGTGTCTGTGTAAAGTAATTATTCACTGTACACCAGGCAGAACCCGGGTATGTCGAGATTCAAGTTGTTTATTGAGCTTCCTTTAGAATATTTTTTCCAGGAGCATCAAAGACATTTTTGCAGAACAGGCTACATCGGAAGTAAAAAGTATATCCAGTAAAGAGTGAGCAAGTAAGCGGAAGGGTACTCTGCTGCTCATCCTTTTGATAGGAAAAAGCCCATTGAGAGATTTTGACCACAACATACTTTTCGGTGTTTCAAAGGAAATTACTTAAAAGAAACACGCGCTCGCGCGCGCACACACACACACACACACACACACACACACACACACACACACACACACACACACACACACACACACACACGAGCTGACTAAAAGAATCCTGAATACCGCGGACTTGAACCAAAAAGTGGTGACAGGTTAAGGGGATGATCAGGAAGAAGACCGGCAACACTGAAATTAGTGAATAAATGGGAGCCCATAAAGCATGGAATAGACATAAAATATGGATTTGCAAGAAAATGCGGTTGAAAAAGAGTGGACTGAACGGTGAAGTATGTACCTCACTTTGTCATTAATGTTTAGACGGACACTGAAGGGATTGAAAAAAGAAACTGCAAGTAAAACATTTTTTGTTTTTATAACAAATGTCATAATCTAAATTACATGGCTTGTTTTTACCATGTTGAGGAGTGGAGATGCATCATTGTGACATAGCAGAAATTCCCTGAGGCTCCAAGAGCAGAATTTTTTATTTTACATTTATTTCATTGAATTGCACTTCCTAACACTTACAGTTGTGCTATACAGCTAATCTACTACATTTTGCACTGTTATAAAGATTTTTTACTGTTTCACTACATTTTTATACTGTTTTGTATTGTTTTAACTGCATTTTCATTTAGTGTTTCATTACTGTAATTGCATTTTTATTGAATTACTTAACTGTAAACTGCTTTTTCATACTGAGAGTTGTATTTTCTGTTTGTGAGTGCTCTATCTGTGCTTTTCTCTACATCTTCTGCGAGGTTTCTGTGTTCTAGTCAAGTAGCATAGTCTGGATAAAGGCCTGCTGTATCCCAGGCCTGGTTGTTTTGCTTGTTGAGTTACCTGTGTTTCTGGCAGCCATCTTATGCTGATAGAGGCTTCTCTTCTCTGTTAAGAGTAACAGGGCTGCTTGACCTTCTCTTGCACAAGTGATTGGTTGAAAGTGCAGGGGCTAGAAGGATTGGGTAGTAATTCGAGCCTCTAGATTTTTCCATCTTTTCTGGTATTTAAGCCCTGTGTCTGCAGGGGATTGTACTTGTTTTTACCAGCCTGAGGAGTGGTGATTCATCACTGTGACATAGCAGAAATTCCCTGAGGCTCCAAGAGCTGAATAAGGTTTTTAAACATTTATTTCATTGAGATGCAATTCTTAACACTTATAGTTGTGCTATACAGCTAATCTACTACATTTTGCACTGTTGTAAAGCTTTTTTTTACTGTTTCACTGCATTTTTGTATTGATTTATACTGTTTTAACTGTATTTTCATTGCTAGATAGTGTTGCATTACTGTAATTGCATTTTTATTGAATTGCTTAACTTTGAACTACTTTTTCATACTGAGTGTTGCATTTTCTGTTTGTGAGTACTCTATCTGTGATTTTCTCTGCATGAGGTTTCTGTGTTCTAGTCAGGTAGCAGTAGTCTGGATAGAGACCTGCTGTATCCAGGCCTGATTGTTTTGCTTGTTGAGTTTCCTATGTTTCTGGCAGCCATCTTATGCTGGTAGGGGGTTGTCTTCTCTGTTAGTGAGAGTAAGAGAGCTGCCTGACCTTCTGTAGCACTAGCAGAATTGGGTAGTAATTCGAGCTTCTAGCTTCTAGCTTCTTGTATCTTTTCTGGTATCTAAACCGTGTGTTTGCAGGGTATTGCGCTTTTTTGCTTGTCACGCAATGTCGCTGCGTGGTTTTAACCCATTGCGAGGTATCTCAGTTGCATTTTTCCCTTACCAGCACTCCTGTGTAACTGATGCCCTCCCTTGCAACTACTGTTGATTTTATCCAGCCCTACACACATCTATAGGTACTGTATTCTGATAGTACCCACTCTACTGGCCGTGACCTCTCTTCCACAGATTCTGACAACCACGGATGGACAATTTCCTGTGGTTTCTCCTGTTAGTCTTGTTGATATGAGCATCCTGAGGCAGTATAGCAACTGCCTTGTGTATATGAACAACCCTCTTCTTCTACCATCTAGGAACACAATATGTGAGAGATGCAGTTACATTAAGAACCTAGAATCATTGCTGTCTCAGTCACAAGCCAGTACATCTGGCACTGAGAAGGTTGTCTGCACAAACACCACACCTCTAGCATCACCCATACCTGTACAGTACATTCATACATATGTGGAGGTTCCCAACAAAAACATACCTAAACAAGAGAGACCTCAGTGTCAAAAGCGCACATGCACATTACAACCCACTTGCACAAAGTACCACACATAGTACACATGCCTGTCTCACAGCCTGTAAGGCTCAGCCACAAACCCAGCAATACTAGTCATAGGAGACTCTATTGTGAGACGCACAGATGTGCCCCTCACCAGGATAGACAAGGGGAAAGTCATGATAAGTTGCTCGTTAGGTGCAGGAATCCACCACATTACTCACGCACTCAAGTCTGTCATCAGTAGGTACTGTTATGACTCTATCATAGTCCATGTTGTTGTGAATGACTTGAGACATACCTCTCTGGACTATATGAAGAGAGACATGACTATGCTTGCTGAATGTGTGTCCCAGGCAGGTATGTCCCTATCCATAAGCAGCATCCTACAATCACCCAGATTGACGCCTCAATACAAATAGAAAATTATTACCTTTCACAATTGGCTTAGTTTCTGGTGTCGTTCCAAGGGGATCCAGTACCTGATAGCCTGGTAGGTCATGACTGACAGACGACGATGCTTTGCCAGAGATGGCCTTCATCTGTCTCCCCTGGGCTTCAAGCTTCTGGCAAAGGCTCTTGCCTCCCCCATAGAGCCTTTTTTTAGGCAAAGTCATGAGGGCGAAATTACCAATGTGAGAAATTCTTCTAAATGAACTTTAAATGTCATGCTGCTAAGCGCTCAGAGTCATAACATGAAACTGTACTCATTGCAAGCATTCATCTCCCCTGGAAGATGCTGACATTTGTGCAGTCACTGAAACCTGGTTCAACGCTGAGGAGAGCACCCCAGCCTTACCAGGTTACTTGTCCTACCATACTTTCAAACCCCAAATGGAGGACTATAAAGCCAAAGGAGGTGTTTTTTTCAATATTTATCAAAGACGTACACAACTCCAGGCTGGTCAAACAGTATGATGCACAAGAGACACTCCAGGTGCAGTTAACTGTTGACAAAACACCTGTTCAAATCATAGCTAGCCATGACTCAGGAGGCCCACTCCACTTATCTGGACATACTTCAGTCCATCACGATTCAATCCTGTACCTTAATCCTGGGCAACTTTAACTACCCAACCATAGAGTGGAAGACCTATTTTAGCTCAAACACGAACACCCAGAGATTCCTCGACTTAGTCAGTGCCAATGCATTGGATCATCTGATTGAAACCCCCACAAGAGGTAAAAATATCCTGGACCTGGTACTAACCAACTTGAGTAGCCACTGTAGCATCCCTACAATGTCATCCTCCTTGGTAAGATCTGACCATAAAGCAATCACATTCAAAGTCACTATCTCACCTGCCCCCCCCCCCCCCCCTTGCCAGGGTTGAACAAAAAAACTTTTCCAAAGCTGACTACAACCTCCTGAGAGCAGGTTTAAGCAGCTTCACAGCCAACATCCCTTCAGCTGGAACAAGGACTAATGTCCAAGCCTACAGCAAAAAACTATATGAGCACCTATATAGCTGCATGGACTCAGCAATACCTGACAGGACCAAATCGTCTTTGTCAAGGAAATGTAATCCTGTCTGGTAGACAGCAGCAATAAACAGACTCTATAATAAAAGGAAAAAATGCTGTCCAGGACCAAGAAGGAGCAGGTGCCAAGTTGGAATCAATCTCACCTTTGTCTGAACAAACAAATAAAGTCTCTGGTAAAATCCTCTAAGGCTAGCTTCAAGTCCAGAGTGGTCACTTCCACTGAAGACGGTCAGAAGGCCTTCTTCGCATACCTCCACAATTTCAAAGGTAACTCCTAAATCTGCTCTGAATGGTAGTCAAGAATACCACATACACAAACACCATAGACATAGCCAACCTGCTGGCAGACAATTTCAGTGAAAACTTCACCCCCCTGCCCCCCCATCAGTAAACCAGGACATCCCCAGCACTTGCCCCCCCTCCCTTCATCACCAGGGTGTAGGTCATTAATCCCCTCTCAAAGGCAAAAAATACAGCCTGCATGGGACCGGACAACATCCCTGGCAGTGTGAACTCAGGCAAGAGCTCTCAGCACCACTAGTCACCCTATTCAACCAAAGCCTGTGTACCAGCTTCGTCCCAGCTGAGTGGAGGACAGCCACTGTCATCCCTCTACACAAAGGTGGAATGTCCATTGACCAAGGCATTTATAGGCCCATCAGCCTAACTAGCCTGATCTGCAAGGCCATGGAGTGCATTATCATGGACCTTATAAACAAGGACATTGGCAACCTCCAAACACTTGATCCCACACAGTTTGGTTTTGTCAAAGGGAGATCATGCCTGTTAAACTTGGTCACCTTCTTCGAAACAGTCACCAAAGCCATGGATGAGGGCAAGACAGTGCACACCACCTACCTTGTCCTAGCCAAAGCCTTCAACACTATTCCCCACTCGGGCATAATAGACAAACTCTCCCAGCTAGGCATCAACCAGTATGTTACCAGATGGGTAGCTAATTGGCTCACTGATGGAACCCACTCAGTCAAAATAGGGGAAGCCACCTCTAGTAGTAAACTTGTAATAAGCAATGTACCCAAAAGATCAGTTCTGGAGTCCCTACTGTTTGGGATATACTTTTCTGAGGTGCAAGCTAAAACAAGTGGTCTGTGGCTGACCAAGTTTGCAGATGACTGTAAGCTGGGCACTGTCATAAATTCCCCTAGTGATGTGAACGTCCTCCAAGAGGGCCTTACCCAAACTAATGACTGGTACCAGAAGCATGGCCTCAAACTGAATGCCAAGAAATGCATCATTATCTCCTTTGGGGAAAATGGCATCCCCACTAATTATCACATTAATAACAACGTACTAAGCATGCAGTCAGTCATGAGAGACTTGGGCACCCAGGTTGATAGCAACCTGAATTTTGACTACCACGTTGCCTGCATTGTACGGAAGACTTTCTACATGGCTCACCTCATAAGTAAGGGTATTTCATCCAAGAACAAGGAGGTCAGAACATCCCTGTACTCCTCCCTTATCAGACTCATTGAGTACTGTGCCCCTTTTGACATGCACCTTGCCAAGCACATGCAGCAGTTAGCGAGACCACAGAGGTTCCTGACCAGGAAAATCCAGGGACTCAAACACTTGTCCTATACAAATATGCTAAAAGCCTTGTCCCTCCACACAGTCTCATACAGACTGCTCAGAGGTGACCTGTGTCTGGCATACAATGCCGTCTGAGACTCATCTTTAATGGAATTGCTCCATATCTGTAAGTCAAACTCCGGTCTCGCAACCTGCACACAAGGCCTCAACCTGGTCTGTGACATTAATAGAACTTGTTGGTGAGAGAGATTTATGTCCCAGCGACTCCCCTATCTATGGAATAGACACCCTCTCCATGTCGAGCAGAGTACCTCACTAGCCCTCTTTAAGAGGAACCTGGACAACTGGATGGAAAACAAAAAATATACCCCTGGGATCCCACCTGTGTCCTTGCTGGACAGGGAAAGCAGGTGCTGACTTTGTGGGAACATGGGTGAAATTCTTGGCTAGGCTTATAAGGGCCTATGGACCAATAGCCTAGTATTGTTCTATGAACCCATGATCTGAAGTTGTTTTCATTTTATCTTCAATCTGTGGTAATACGAATCCGGCATGGATCTGACTCGGAAGCATTCTCTAGCATCAGATCCAAGCTCCTCCATTACCCAAAATACCCCTGTCTCCCTCCTCCCCTCAGATTACGTTTGTTGCTCATTCAGTTAACATCGTGATCTGTTAGCTCTGACTTTTCTGTGGGTAAGTGAAAGTTTTTCTGGTCTTTTTCTTCTCTTTTTCATCTTTCTTATCTCTCTTCCTAGTTCTATACCCTACCCATGTACTTTTGCACTCAGGTGTCGGTTCTTTTATATATTAAAAAACAAAACAAAACAAAAAAAAAAAACTCTTGCTCTTCTTTCCCACCTAGTGAGTGTGTTTGTGTAAGTTTTCAATCTGCCATGGCTGAAACCGCTAAGCCGGGCTTTCGGAAATGCACGGAGTGTGGCCATAAGTTCTCCCCTTCTGATGGCCACACTCTGTCCATTGTATGTCTGGGAGTTCAGCACCTGGATACCACCTGTTCAGTCTGCGTGGGCTTCAACAGGAAGAAGAAACTTATTTTGAGAGGCATCCTCTCCCCTTCTCCTTCTTAGGCCTTGGCTTCTTCCTCCTCCGCCCTGACCTCTGGGTCTCAACCTCCCACCAAGAAGGTCAGGGACGGGAACAAACGTCACCACAAAGAGCGGGATAGACCGAAAAAGCAGTCCACAACCGCACTTCTTCGGCCAAGGCCCTGGCCAAATCCTGCCCACGTCCCAGCTCGAGTTCCCCTTGGCTCCGGTTGTCTGGTTTCTTGCCGGAGGTATCTCAGGCCCGATTCCTTTCTCGTCCTCGACTACACTCCAGACCTGTATCTGTAGGTTCCTCCATCCAGTCCACCCACAGTCTTTTTGAAGCCGAGGTGGACAGGATGATGCAGAAATTCATCTGGACCCAGATCCAGATGGGAGTCTTGCCTGCCCCCTCCCCCTCCGGGCCTGGGAGGATGCAATCTGCCTTTCTCCCCGTGATTGCTCCTCCTTCGATCTGACCCCTGGCTTCGGAGTCTTTGAGTTGAGGGTTCTGTGCAGGTGATCCCAGGTACCTCGACACCGACTATTGCCCTGAGTGGCTTAGCTCTGACCAGTTCGGAGCTGTCTGATTCTCTGAACCATAGTCTCTGTGTCAGATCCGAGGGAGTCTTGGCTCTTGGAAGCTCGAATCCAGCTCCCCCATTGACACAGAGGCTGTGACGGATCTGGTACTACTCCCAGCTTCTGGGATTTGATCTCCTTCTACTTTTGACATGGTGGAGAGGGTTCTCTTGGCCCCTTTGAGACATTTGATGTTATCCTCCTCAGAGTCCGTCCTGGCTACTTTTTCTGGTCCGGAATCTGCTATCCTGCCCCCTCAGGGACAGCCTGCCACCTCTCCGCCCCAGAGATTTCACCCCCAGGAACGTCCTGAGTTTTCCCAGTCCTCCTCAGAGACCCCCCGCCCCCCTTGAGGAGCTCCCTTGGAAACATAAGTGCAAAAAGGAGGCACTAGGACTCCCTGCTGGAGTCCCTCACAGAAGACACCAACTTGGAGGAAGGGGAGGGTTCTCTCCAGGTCACGGAAATTCTACACCAGCATGGAGGGTGGCCTGTCCAAAAACCCAACCTGGGTGAGTCTGTGTTCCTGGAAGTGTTTGGTTCAGGACCTTCTACCTCTTGGGTGTCCCCTCCCACTGATCCACTCGCGGACTTAATTAATCTCGGGCATGGAAGGAACCGGACACGGTGGAGCCCATTCCCAGGTGCCCTGACAAATTGTAAGCACCCCTTTGGACAGGCAGCACTGGTCTAAAGGATCCCTGGTTGATGCCATGGTAGTTGTGGCAGCCACCAAGAAACAGCCTGCTCAGGAGAGCTCTACAGTCCATCCGCCAGACGGGAGTCCTGGGACATGGACCGTTTCAGGTAGTGGGCTTACGCTTCAGCCACATTTGCCTTGCATGCGCTGACTTATATGACACATGTCATCAGACTACAGCAGGACCTGGTCAAGGAGGTCACTAAGTCTGCCCCGGCGTCCATGTCGGCTGAGAAGAAGAAAATGTTTTCCTCCCATATGGCCACCCTAACTTCTGTATCTAACATGTCCAAGAGGCTCCTGTCACACGATGCTGAAGGTGCCTCTGGGGCGTCCAGAACAGGCATTGCCATTAGGCATCACACTTGGCTCTGGCTGTGTACATTCTCAGAGCCCTTCAAGGTGTCTTTTACCAATGACCCTATGATGGTTCCACACTCTTTGGTAAGACCGTTAGAGACACCCTAGTCCAGAGTGAGAGAGGCTGGAAGACCTTGTCTGCCATCTGGATTCACTTCTCAACCCTGCAACGATTTTTTTCCTGGAATCAGCTTGGGGTGAAGATGTGGTTCCTAAAAATCTCCGGGCTTTTCCCACAACGCTCATGAGTTGTCTTCCCCCAGTGGCATAGGGGGATATGATAGATGCCATCCTCGTGGCAGAGGGGGTCCGAGGAACCAAGGGTCTCGGGATTCTTTCCCCAACAGACCCTCATAGCAGCCCAGGGTTGTCCAGTTGCTCATCTCTGGAGGCAGTCGGGGAACATCTCTCTCTGCACCCAACAGCCTTGGGAGTTGATTACAGATGATCATTGTGTATTGCAGATTATATCCAGAAGATACTCCATCCCCTTCCTTCAACCCCCAGTTCTTCCAAACACCTCCTGGACATCCCACCTGCGCAATGGAAGGAGGCAGCAGTGGAGATTTCCAAGCTGGTCGAAAAGCGAGCCATCCAGCCCATCCCCGCAGACCAATCTGGATCAGGCATCTATTCCAAGTTCTTTTTGTGCCAAAGAAAATGTGGGTCTTGAGACCCATCCTGGATCTTTTAACCCTAAACCTGTCAGTTGCCAAGACAAAATTCCAAATGGTCACTCTCCAATCCATTCTGCCCTTTCCGCACATAAATGACTGGATGCGGTCAGTGGATCTCCAAGAGGTGTACTTATCACATCAAGGTGGAGAGGCACTCTTGGAGGTTCCTCTGATTCTAGCTGGGAGCCAGTCATCAGTTCAGAGCACTACCGTTTGGTTTCATCACCACCAACAGGGTGTTCACCAAAGTGATGGCAGTGGTGGCTGCTCACCTGCAGGTGCAGGGGTGCCAGGTCTTTCTCTACCTGGACAATTGGCTCCTTTCCACTCCCTCCAGCCATCAACTCTGTCAAACCAGGGATCTTCTTCTCAAGACTTGCCTACCAACTAGTCATAGCCATAAATCTCAACAAGTCCCAATTAGATCCAGTGCAAGTTCTCAACTTCATTGGGGCTCTGTTAGGTACCACTCAAACCAAAGTGTTTCTAAGTTTGGACAGAATTCTATCCCTCTGACATCATGTTTTATACATTTTTCAGACCCAGTATCCCCTGCAGAGTTGGTTCTTCAGGTGTTGAGGTCCATAGCGGCCACAATCACATTGATCCCTATGGCTCTTCTGCATATGAGCGTTCTCCAATGGACTCTGGCAGTTTAATGGTCATTGCTAGACCTGCCGTTATCTCATCCCCTTCGATTTTCTCAGGCGTGCATGGATTCACTTCTCAGGTGGCTTCAATCCCCGGATCTTTTTCTGCGTCATCCATTCATCCTTACTGCCCCAGTGATCATGGTGTCCACAGACACCTCCCTACTCTGGTGGGGGGCATTGTATGGGAGACAGTCCAAGGCACATGGTCTTCCCTGGAGACCCATCTGCATATCAACGTCCTGGGATGAGGGCACTGCTGTTGGCGTTGCAAGCTCTTTATGCCCATCTTTCCCAAGGGACGATTGCCATCCAGACAGCCAATATGTCAGTAGTCTGGTACATCAACAAATGGGGGAACCAGGTCTTATCCCCTTTGTCGCAAAGCCATGAGATTGTGGGAGTGGGTGATCTCCTCTGGCCATTTTCTTGTGGCAGTGCACATTCCGAGAAGTTCCTACATTCTGGCAGACGGGCTCAGTAGATGTATTCTGATGCTTTACGGGTGGTCTTTGAATCCTCTAGTAGCGGTCCATATCTTTTTAAATTGGGGTCGGTCTTGGCTGTGATCTCTTCACTTCTCCTTCCACCATGAAGTACAGCGAGTATTTTGCACTGAATCCCCCCCACCCCGGGGAGTCCCCCAGAGAATCTGTAGTTCATGCTTGGCCCTCCGATTTTCTATATGCTTATCCTTCACTCCCTCTAATCCTGAAATGCATTCAGAAAGCTCGATGGCTGGGGAGCTTTGTGATCATCACTGTGCCCCTAATGGCCTCGCCAAGTTTGGTTCCCCTCTCTGTGGTCTCATGCAGTGTGTTCTCCTTGGTCACTAGATCCAGTTCCAGATCTGATCACACATCCCTCAGGGATCCAGATTTAGTCAGTCTGAAGCTCACGGCTTGGCTGCTGCAGTTCCAGTGATAGCTAGGACTCCTGGGCTGTCTTTTCCCATTAAGAAAATTTTGGCAGTAGCTCACAAATCTTCGACTAGGAAGGTTTATTCCAGTAAGTGGCAGTGTTTGTCTGTTTGGGCTTCACAGCATTGTTTGGACCATTTTACGGCCCCAGTCCCGCCATTTCAGAGTTTTTGGCAGATATCTTTAATCATGGTGCTAGTTTTTCCTACGGTAAAGGTACAGTTGGCTGCAATCTCCAATTTTCATGTAGAAGAGAATTCAGCTTTCTTGGCTTCTTCCAAGCTTTGTAAAGTCGTTTTGAAATGTACCTTCTTACTCAGGCCTCCAGTAAAGGACTCAAAGCTCCCTTGAGATCTCACCCCAGTGCTACAAGCTTTGGTTTCTTCCCCTTTTGAACCAGCAGCTAAAGTGGACTTACAGTTCCTGTCTTGGAAGATGACTTTTCTGATCGCCATTACTTTGGTCAAGAGAGTATTGGAGATGTAGGTCTTATATGGTGTTACATAAAGACAGGGTTTCCTTAAGAATGAACCCTTCATTCCTTCTGAAAGTGGCATCAGAGTCTTAACATTAACCAAGTCGTCAATCTCCCCATTTTCTTTCTGAACTTCCAGAATAAAGGAGAGTATAAATTGCATTTACTTGATGTTCATAGACAACTGCAATTCTGTTTGCATAGAACAAAATCCTTTCGTAAATCTGATCGGCTTTTTGTTTCCTTTTCTAAGCCTTTCTTAGGGAAACCCATTCCAAAAGTAACTATTGCTCGTTGTGTTTCTCAGTGTATTGCTTTGGCCTATCAAGCCAAAGGATTATCTCCACCAGGTCATGTCAGGATGCATTCTAATAGGTCTGTAGCTACTTCCGCAGCCCTTTTGGTCTAGGGTTTTATAAGATAATATTTGCTTTGCAACTACTTGGGCGTCATCACACATATTTATTTCTCATTACAAATTGGATCTCCTTTCTCAAAGCAGAGTATCCTTTGGCTCTGCTATGCTCCGGAACATCCTTCCATAAGGACCTCCCAGGATTATTTGGTAGCTGGGGACTCTGTCCTACAGGCTGGAGAGTAAATGAAAATAACAACTTAAGATTAAAATGTTACGTACTCACCATAACATTCCATCTGAGTTGTTGCTTTTTATTTGTGTTCAACCGTCCCCCCCTCCTTCTCCCTGCCTTATGTGGGGTGTGCAGTGGAATGGATGGAAGTGGCATATCCTTCTCAGGTGAACCTATGTCTTCCTTATGATTCTAATAGGTGATAATGCAGAGTCTTGGGCATTATGATTAGCTTGGAGTGCTACTGTCTGCAGCAAATTCGGTCTGAGGGGAGGAGGGAGATGGGTAGTATGGGTAGGGGAGGAGCTTGGAGCTTGGATCCAATGCTGGAGAATGGCGCAAAGTTGGATCTGTGCCGAATCTGTATTTCCAGAGTTGAACACAAATGAAAAGCAACAACTCAGATGGAACATTATGGTGAGTACATAACTTTTTTTACAAAGCAATTTTCATGCTGTACAGCTGGGTATTTAATTGTGAGGTTGGGGGGAGTTAAGGTAAAGATGTTCTTTAGTTGTATGTGTTGGCTTTATGCTGTGACAAGACAAAACAGGCTTTTAGAAGCAAGCTATAGTTAATATAGTGCAATCTTGGGCTGCTGTGGTTGAGGTAGGGTTTAAACTTTATTGATATGTGTAGAATTAAGAAAATAATTTCCTGTTTTTACAATGGCAGATGTGTAAACTAGTATCCTTGCTTTAAGCTGTAGACAGTTTTTTTTTAGGCAAGTAGGCCTGCATAATAAGACAAATTATGAAAGGTGTCGAAATAGTAGATGTGATGATGTCCTATCTCACCTTCATTCTTCACTGGTTGGGGCCTTAGACAAAAGCTTGAGGAGTTCCACTATCTCGTGGCTGTATCCATCATGCCCTAGGAAAGTTCCCCAGATCTCGTTTGCTGCTAAACAAGATTGGGTGCTTCCATCTTGGCTCTGGCTAAGTGGGAGAATTCTTTTACTTATTAATAGAAATAATTTGGCTTTGCCTTTCAAAATCTAGCTATTAGATTTTTATTAGATATTCAGAGTGTTTGCTGTTTGTGGTTTTTTGCTTCTGTAAATCGTTTTTACCACTAGGCCCTTTGTTTCTCTCCCTATCCCAGCATAAATTTACTGTTTCAAGCCTGTTTTTAGTTAGAGGGCTTCCTTCAAATATTTACATAAAATACAAGCTTGTTTTGAGTTAGTCTTTTAAAGTGAATTATTTACTTATGTTTTCCTCTTTCTAACTTAAAGCGTCAGCTCGTTTGAGTTAGAGTGTTGCCGCTGCCTGTTTTCTGTTAGAGGGCTACCTTGCTTCTCCCCTCCCCCCTATAACTAGGCAGCTTCGTTTAAGTTAGAGAACTGCCCTCCCCCCTTTTTTCTGCTGTAATTAAGGTTGTTCTTTGGTGTTCTTCCTGTTTAAAAAAATATATATCTGTGTGTGTGTCTGTGTATATACTACACATATCTATCTTCTTTCTTAAACACTGTCTCAGGTTTCAACTTTCTGTTACCTAAGAAGTTCATTTGTGAGTGTTCTGCCATTTCACACTGAGCTTGATCGAAGGAAGGACACTGAGGAAACTCGGAGCTATAATATATAACATTAAGTATCCTGTTTTTGGTTTATTTTGTTCTTTATTTCTTTGTTATTTATAGCACTTTGTGTACTGTGTATTTTTCTAGCTAGTTTCACTGTGTGTGAGGTATTAACTGGAAATTGTCCACTTTTATTAAGCATCTGTTGGGTTGTTTGTAATAACTTGTTGCAGTTAAACTCTTTTTTTCTAGAGGCTCCTTTAGCTGTTTAAAACTTTCATTTAAAGGCTCACTGCTGCTTTTCAGCTGTGAGAAACATTTCTGCAGTTTGTTTTCCACCCTCCCTCCCTGTTGGTATAGTGTTTTTATAGCTGATGGCTTTGCAGTTGCCCGCCCCTAGTGTAAATTTGATCTGGGACCCTCCTTCCAGTCTAGTGTCATTACCTCATTCTACCCAGTACAGGGAGAACATTTGAGAAGGTCAATCAGCTTAGTTTCTGCTACTCCTTTCTCTCTTTCCACTTAAAAAAACAAAAAAATTGTATCTGCTTTTACTGTATTTGTGTTTCTTCCTACTTTATTTTGCTTTTGCGTCATCTTAAACGTACTCAGTTGTATTTATTACTGCTTGGTGTAATTCATTCTAAGCCTTTTAGTTTAAGCACTTGGGCTTCAGACCAGTTGTTTTACATTAAGAAGGTTTGTGGCCTGCACTGTGGTGGCAGGGCAGGTAGCTTACATCCTTTTAAGTTGGGAACTGCTGATTGAGGGCTCAGTGTCTGTTGTCCTAAAAGTGTATTAGTTCTGGTTTAAGCACTTGGGCTTCAGGCCAATTATTTTACATTAAGAAGGTTCGTGGTCTGCACTCTTGTGGGAGGAGAGGCTGGACTCTGCCCTTCTGAGCTTGGAATTTCTGGTTAAAGGCTTATAGTGCCTGCATATTTGAACTGTTTCTTACTGAAATTGGTACACCTTGTTTGCTGTAGCATAGACTAGATCCAGGCCTGCTGAATCTAGCTTTGTTGGTATGTTTGTTTGCTTATTTCCCTGAAACGCTAATTTCACCTAAAACGTGGCTTTTCAGCGCTTCTGTGGATCCCTAGTGATATCTGCATTGCTTAGTGTACTTATTTCCTTGTTTCACTTGAAAGAAAGTTACTGTTTGTCGTTTTTGCATTTAAGTTACCTGTAACACATTGCATTTAAGTTACCTGACACTTGCTCACTGAGTCAGCACTAAAAAATTAAAAGCACTACACCCTCACAAACTCCCCTTGAGTACCTTGTTCCCCATTGGCCCTTTTTTCAATTGTAAAGGAATTCCCAATACTATTCTAGCATGTCCAAAGATCAGTTGTCAATCTCCTCTCCGGTCCAGCTGGTGAATCTGGGAATCTTGAGGCAATGTTACAACTGCCTCATGTACACAGACAACCCTCTCCTCCTCCCAAAAAATTCCAACACATGTGAGAGATGCAACCATATAGCCAAACTGGAGGTTAAGCTCTCTCAACTCAGTACTGGCCTAACCAGTCAGGAGGAGAAGGAAACCACACTCACTACAATTCCAGTCTCACATAGACCTACCACGACAGCAAACCAAACACATAAACACACAAAAACATACTCGGAGGCTCTAAATAAAAATCTGCCTAAGCAGCAGAGACCTCCAAAGCAGACACCCAAGCAACCGCTACCCCAAAACAAAACACGTGCAACACATAGCTCACAAAGCCAGTGTGCCGAACAGTCACAGCCCTTAAATCTAAACAACACACCTGATATACTTGTAATAGGTGACTCTATCATCAGGCACACTGACGTCCTGCTCACCAGGCTGAACAAGGAGAAGGTCACGGTGAGCTGCCTGTCAGGCGCTATTATCCGCCACATAACACAAGCACTCAGGTCACTCCAAGGCAAGTACAAATATGACTCTGTCATTGTCCATGCTGGTGTGAATGACCTGAGACGTACCTCCCTGGACTACATGAAAAGAGACATAGAGGAGCTCTCTGAGCATGTAGCCCAGGCTGGTATGACCCTGACCTTGAGTAGCATCTTACCCTCACCAAGAATGATGCCACAATATGAAGACAAGATGATCAATTTCAACAATTGGCTTAAGTATTGGTGTCATTCAAAGGGGATCCAATGCCTGTCAGTCTGGGATGACATGCTGGACAAGCCACGATGCTTCGCTAGGGACGGCTTGCACCTGTCACCCCTGGGCTTTCAGATATTGGCAAAGGCTCTTGCTGCCCCCATAGTGCCTTTTTAGGCAAGGCTCAAAAGACAAACCCACCTCCATAGGTATCACAAGGGATAAGAAACTAAGAGTAATGCTACTCAACGCCAGAAGTCTAAACCTCAAGATGCACACACTCGAAACTCTCCTTAGCATGGAGAACATCGATATCTGTGCAGTAACAGAAACCTGGTTCAAGACGCTCGAGAGCACCCCAGCACTACCAGGTTATACCTCATACCATGCTTTTCGGGCCCAAAACTTGGACTGAACCACAAAAGGAGGGAGAGTATCAATATTCCTCAAAGATACCCACACCTCCAGGTTGGTGGCACAGCACGAAGCATCAGAGACTATCCATGTGCAACTAACAGTGGGTAAAACTACCTTCCAGTTTATAGCCTGCTACAGACCACCCTCCCAAACCCAGGAACCCCACTCGGCCTTCCTGAGAACACTGGAAAATATGAAGGTCTTTCCAAACACCATTATATTGGGCGACTTCAACTACCCAACCATAGACTGGGAGCATTACTCTAGCTCCAACACCCTAGCCCAAAGGTTCCTAGAATTTATAAACTCGAATGCTATGGAACAACTTGTTACCACTCCCACAAGAGGGGAAAACATACTGGACCTGATCATCACCAACATGGAGGACTCTATGCTCCCGACCAGAAGTGTATCCCTCACTGGTAAGATCAGACCATAAACTAATCTCACTGGATAGTCACATCCCGACCCCATCCCCTGCCCAGAAAACCACAGTGAAAAACTTCTCTAAAGCAAATTTCACACTCCTCAAAACCGAGGTGGAATCCTTCAAAGCCCCCGGGCCTGTGGAAAATACGGCCCAGACTGCAGAATCCTTTATAAACGCATTCTATGAACACCTTCAGGAATGCATGGATCTTGCAATCCCAAATAAAACCAAGACCCAATCCTCCAAAGGCAGACGTCCTGTCTGGTGGACCCCAGCCATAAACAAACTATACAATAGAAGGAGGAAGCTACTACATGATAGAGCAAAATCCCAAAAGGGAAGGCATCTCTGATCAGTATTAGCAAAAACTACGGGCACTCATAAAACCGACTAAGGCCAGCTTAGAGAGAAAAATTGCACAGGACACTAAGGATAATCACAAGGCTTTCTTTAGTTATGTTAGGAACCTGGGTGGGAATTCACAGATATGCTCAGAATTAGTCCAAAATGACAAAAATACACGAACCCACAGACATTGCCAACATCCTAGCTGACAGGTTCAGCGCAAACTTCTCCCCTCCCCACCAAAAGGGCAAATATCTATCCCAGCAGAGTGCTGCCCCCCTGACATCTCAGATGCTCAGGTAAGAGCCGCCCTCTCCAAAGCAAAAAACACAGCATCAATGGGACCAGACAGTGTCCCGGGCTGCGTCCTACATGAACTCCAAGAAGAGCTAAACCCAAACATAAAACTACTGTTCAATCTCAGCCTTACTACAGGATATGTACCCAAAGAGTGGCGTACAGCAACAGTGGTCCCTCTCCACAAAGGTGGTGCCTCAACAGATCCTGGAAACAATCACCCCATAAGCCTGACTAGCTTGGTCTGCAAAGCTATGGAAAGGATCATCATGGACCTCATAAATAAAGATATTGGGGACCGACAGACACTAGATCCTACCCAGTTTGGCTTTGTTAAGGGCAGATCCTGCCTCTTAAACCTGGTCGATTTCTTTGAAACAGTCACCAAGGCCATTGACGAGGGGAAGGTCGTCCACACAGCCTACCAGGACCTCGCAAAAGCCTTCGATACAATACCCCACTTGGGCATTATAGATAAGCTCACCAGCTTAAATATAAACCCCTATGTCACTAGATGGGTTGCAAACTGGCTCACGGACAGAATCCACATGGTTAGAATTGTTGGAGCCATGTCAGACTCCAAACCAGTTACAAGTGGCGTCCCACAAGGCTCAGTCCTGGGACCTCTCTTGTTCGGTATATATTTCTCGGAGGTACATGCCAACACGGAAGGACTGTGGCTGACCAAGTTCGCAGATGACTGCAAACCGGGCACCATAATCGACTCTCCAGCCGACACAAGGATCCTCCAAAAGGGCCTCATAGAAACAGACAACTGGTGCCAGAGCCATGGCCTCAAGCTAAACAACAAAAAGTGTATAGTCATCCCCTTTGGCAAAAACAAAGTGCCCACAAATTACCACATAGGTGGTAATCCATTAAGTACAGAAGAAGTAATTAGGGACCTGGGGACCCAAGTTGAAAGCAATCTCTCATTTGACAACCATGTGGCCAAAGTGGTTAGAAGAACATTGTATATAGCCCACCTAATCATGAAGGGATTCACATCTAGATCAGGGGAGGTCATCGTGCCTCTTTACTCAACCCTCATCAGGCTCATAATTGAGTACAATGCCCCTTTTGGGATGAACCTTACCAGACACCTGCAGCAACTGGAAAGACCCCAAAAGTACCTCACCAAGAGGATCAAAGAGCTCAAACAGATGCCATATGCTGCCCGGTTAAAGAAACTCCAGCTCTACTCAGTGACATACCGACTGCTCAGAGGCGATCTGTGCCTGACGTATAAAGCCATGTCCAACCCAGAATTAATGGACATGCTGCACCTCAGAAAATCCAAATCCCATCGAGCTACGTGCTCGAGAGACTTGAACCTCAGCACTGAAATAAATAGGACATGCTGGAGGGACAGATTCATAACCCAGAGGCTCCCTTCACTCTGGAATAAAATCCCAGTCCAGGTTAGGCAGAGTCCCTCATTGACTCTCTTTAAATCTTGATGAGTGGATGGGAGATCGTAGGTTTACCCCGGGTATCACTTCTGTGTTACTGTTAGACAGAGGCACAGTATACTAACCTCGAAAAAAGGGCATAGCAAAATTAATTTAAAATGGGTGGCGAAAGCCAAACACACTCTGGCTAGGCTTATAAATGCCCTAGGGCAGATAGCCTAGTATGAAACTATGAACCTACGTATATATATATATATATATATATATATACTATGAACCTACGTGTATATATATATATATATATATATATATGTATGTATGTGTGTGTGTGGTGTGTGTGTGTGTATATATATATATATATATATATATATATGGATTACTGTCAAAAGATTGAAAGTCATGTGGTCTAAAGTTCATATGGTCGACACATGAATATTAAGTAGTTCATTTGGTTGACATTCTGTCGACAACAGGCAAGGATTTCCCTTGTCAGCACTGTTGTGCGTCCTCGGAGTTGTAATATATAAGTAGTGGGGGGGGATTCAGGGGGGCACAGTCCCCCTGCATAAACACTAGTGTTATTTGCATGTGTCTGTTGACCATTTGAATGTCGACGTTATGAATTTGATATGAACTTTAGATCTACTGATTTTGACCAAATGAATGTTGACCATATGACTTTCAATCTTTTGATAGTAAACCTATATATATATATATATATATATATATATATATATATATATATATGTTATAGTGCTAGTACTGGGTTTTTCGCTATAGTGTTAAGTAGTTATTACTAATATTGTTGTTATTGAGTGTTGTATGCTAAATATGTCCAAGGAATATAAGGAAACGAAACCCTCTGGGTTCAAAAAATGTGGAAAGTGTAGCCAACAAATGTCTATCACTGATGGTCACACTATTTGTGTATATTGCCTTGGAGCAGTTCATTTACAAGAATCTTGTGCCATTTGTCACTTATTCAGCCATAGAGTGCTGCTTGAGAGGAAAAATAAACTTATTGTGAGAGGTTTACTGAAGACCCCCCCCCTCCATTTCTCTGAAGCGCTTGAAGAAGGTCAGGGCACTTCAAAATCGGCCAAGTCTCCTTCCTCAAAGTCCAACAAGTCCGGAAAGAGGTCATCTCCTTCTGGTCAATTGGAGCTAGCTAAGAAATTGACAAAAGTGGCACCTCCAGAACTGAAAACTTCTGGGCCCAAAAAATCTCCTTCTGTGTCGGTGCCAATGGAGTGTCAGTTACAGAGCCGGTCCCTTGAATTAGAGCCGGTTTCTCCGACCCTGAGATCTCCTCTGTTGCAACCAGGTAGATGATCTGCTCCCTCCTCTTGGTCCTCCAGGAACCTTTCTGATGATGACGTGGATCATGTGGTGTGGAGGATTTTAAGGACACTGGCACTTGCCAAACTGCTTTCGGCTTCAATCCAGAGGGATTCAGAACTGACCAAGACTTACCACTTCAGTATCAATTCCTCCTCTGAGCTGACCTGGGACCTCCGAGCTGGAATGTCTGGAACCGATTGTAGTGGAGCCGTTGGTGCCCAGACCTATCCCAGGATCTTCGGGCCCAACTCTGCCCCAATGTCCTTGGTTCCTTCTGAGCTCAAGGAGTCTAAAGGCCCGATGGTCTCTATTCAGATCTGGGGAGGAGAGTCGGATCGGACACTTGTCAGATCCGAACTTGCCTCTCAGGGCTTCGACGCGGGTGAGCTCGGCTCCTACATCGGCCTCAGAGCCAACCCCCTTGGTTCACGGGATGCCTTCCGGCTCTTTAGAGCCAGAGGTTTCATCGGATTAGGGGCAGGGGGCTTTTGAGATGATGAGGACAGTGCAGTTTCCACAGACAGCTCCACTCTCGGGTTGTGACATTTTTCCCCCAAAGTCACTGGCATCTGTCTCAACACCATAACATCCACAAACATACGGACACCCTAGGCTTTAGGATGCCCCATTGGGTGAACCCCTCTCTTCCAAAACCTCTCCAGAATACCCTTCTGAAGAGGTCCCTTGAAAGAGGCTTTGCAAGAGGAAGCATTTAGACTCCCCGGAGGAGTCAGTCACTTCTTATCCAGACCTTGATGAGTCAGAAGGGTCCCCACGGTCACCCTCTGAGGATGTCTCCTTTGCTGACATCCTGTAAATTCTTAAACAGAGAGCCGGCTGGAAGTCCATCAACCCTTCTGAGGAGAAGTCTGTATACCCAAAGGCCTTTGGATCTCACCCTTCCACCACTTGGGTGTCTCCACTTTTCGATGAACTCATGGAATTAGTTAGTCGAAAGCCATGAGACTCTCCAGACTCAATAAACTTGTTTCTTGGAGGCCGAACAAGTTTATTACAGCACCATCAGAAGACAAAGATTTCCTTACCAAGGGTGTTCTAGTAGAATCTGTGGTGGTGGCGCCAGCCACCAAAAAGGAACTTTCAGAGACATCCTCGTCTGTCTATCCGCCAAACAAGGAGTCTTGTATGATGGACAGATATGGAAAGTGCATATTCTCTTAAGTGACTTTTGCACTCAGATCACTGAATTATCTGACGCACTTACTAGGCTACAAAGAGATCTACTAAAGGAGCTAGGAGATACTCTCCAAGGTTCATTAGCTGCAGAGGTATCAGACAAAGTTTCCTCTCAGCTCTCCACCTTAAACTCTGTGGTTAACTCCTCCATGAGGCACACTTCTTATGCAACATATGGAGTGAGTAGAGCAACGGGTTCAGGAATATCCCTAAGGAGACATTCCTGGATGCACTTGTGTGACTTTGCAGAACCCTTTAAATCTACCTTTGTTGATGCCCCTTTTGATGGCTTGTCCTTGTTCTGCCCAAAAGTTAAGGACACACTAATCAGGTGTGAGCAAGAAAGAAAAGCTCTCTCTGCCATAGGAGTCCGATGTTCATCGTGTTTCACTGTTGCAGTTATTACACTTGGTTAACCTGCTGGCAGGCTACCCGCAGTCGGCCTGAATTCCAAAGTCCTGGTCCGGCGTTGGTTGCTGTCACCTCTTCCCTGACGTCAGTGCGCCAGGGGTATAAAAGATGCAGCCAACGTCATTTTCTTCAGTCTTTCTTGCCGCGCGTTGCCCGAAGCAAAAGCAGTTCGCAAGTGCTGGTCGGCCGACTCCTGAGATTTTCAAAATTGAATTTCAGAACTGAAGTCTTCAGTAAAGCTAAATACCCCGTTGGGGAAACTTTTTCTTGCTCCAGACCCATGTCAGTAAAAGTTAACAATTGTAATTCTTGTGGGAAGCAAATACCTCATAAGGATTTTCACTCTTACTGTATTCCTTTCCTAGGCCCTGACCACAACGTTGCTAGTTGTCGGTTTTGTCCTAGATTCAACCAACCAACTATTAAGCGTCGGTTTGATTTTGCTTTACATTACTTTGGCCGAAGATTTAACTACATAATGCCGTTTGAACAACCGACGACCGGAATTCATAAAAAAACGCAAAGACAAAGAAAAGGACAAGCATCCGAGGTCCAAAACCGACGACGAAGCCTCTTCTAGGACATTCGCCGGTTCTCAGTGAGGCGCTTTCGCAGCCCCTGACACCCGCTACCTCAGAGCCACAGGCCGCCTCCGACTCCCACGTGGAGACAACTAGGCCTCTGGAAACTCAAGGTACTGGGCCTACGGAAACTATTCCCTCCGATGGGTCTGGAGCCGCTGAGCAGGCATCGGCTTCTGAGGGTGTTTTCAGACTATCGAGTCCACTTCAGCAGCCGAGGCAAAGTCTAAAACACCATTAAAGACAAAGAAACAAGTACAGCATTCTCCTGGACAGTCATCCATGCCAAAGAAACAGATGCTTAAAATGGCCGAGGACCTAATTACTTTGATCAGGGGTTCCCATCCCCCTCCTGTTAAAATCCTAGGCAAGACACTAACTATGACTCCTCTGACCAGGTTTCTATTTCCTCTGATTCCTCTTTAGAACAGGGATGTTCTCTTCCTCCCTATGAGGACTCTGATGCTGAAGAATCTATCCCTCCAACCTCTCCTCCTGAGGATTTCTCTTTTGGGGAAACCCTGCACACCATGAGGGAGCATTTCCATTGGGAGAGCCAGGATTATTCAGAATCCAAGAAAAGGCTCAGAGACTTTCTTTTACTGCCTCAGCACAGGCCCCTTGCTATCCCCCCCTGTACTAGATATTGTGGATGATGTTTTTTCTGAATCCAGTTTGTCTCCTGATTTTTTTTACCCCCTGCACCAGTCAAGCCAGATAGGTACTACAGGGTCCCAGACTCTCATAAATTTATTTATAAAAACCCTGCTGCTGACCCAGAAACAATTTCCCAGGGTCCCAAAGGGGTCAAGGCTTCCACTGCAAAAAACCCTGTTCCTCTGATAGGGATTCTAGAGCACTGGATAGATGGAAAAAGGTTTACACTTCTGCTACTTTAGCTGTAAGGGCTTTAAACTGCCAGTTTCACATGCTTAAATATCAACAATACTTAATGTCTTTGCTAAAACAGAAAATGCGTACAAGCTCAATGTCCTGACAATAAAGAAATGCAGGATTTATTGCATGCAGTTGAACAAGTAGGAAAGCATACTCTGCAATGTGGTTTTGATTCATTAGAGGCTTCTTGTAGAGCTGCAGTTACAGGCTCTGTCATTCGAAGGCATGCTTGGTTAAAAGAACAAAGTTTACCTTACCTGATCATGTTAAAGCAAAATTATTGGATGCTCCATTACAGCATGATACTTTGTTTGGTGTTAAGGCAGAAGAGGTGTTAAAGAAAATGGAGGATAAAGCAAAATCAATGCAGACAGTAAAGGATTTCTTGCAGGTTCAGCCACCTAGATTTAGCAGGAACTGGCTTTCTAAAAATTGGTCCTTTCCAGTGTCAGACAGGCCACAAAGAGGCAGATACAGACGCCCAAGAGGCAGATCTCAGCCCCAAGGCTCATACAGACCTAAACAATGGGTGCTTCAGCCCCCAAAGGTGGAGAAGACAAATCACAACCTTATAGGAAACAGTCCCAATGACTTCCCTCTACAAAAGCCAAGCACTTACCTTTTGTCAGCACCCTTAGGGGGAAAACTAGCACTTTTCTCACAAAATTGGCACATGATCACCCAGGACAAATGGGTACTGAATATTGTTTCTCAAGGTTACAGGTTCCACTTTCACACCCTACTAAGGTCAAAAGGTATGCCAGACCTGCCATAAAACCAATGGGCAGAGGCACAAAAACAAATTTCTGCTCTCATGGACATGAGAGCTATCCAAAAAGTACCACAGCAAGAACAGGGGCAAAGATTTTACTCAAGACTTTTCTTGGTACCCAGAAAGGACAAAGCCAGGAGACCAATACTGGACCTGTCAATTCTAAATACTTTCCTGGATGTTCCAAAATTCAAAATGTTGACACTGCAGCAACGTCTACCCATGCTGGGCAAGAAGGCTTGGCTAGTTACTTTTGACCTCAAAGAGGCATACCTGCATGTCCCAGTCAGACAATCTTGCAGAAGATACCTAAGATTCATAGCTGGCGCAATGCATTACCAATTCTCTGCACTGCCCTTTGGCTTATCTACTGCGCCCAGGGTCTTCACAAAATGCTTGGCACCAGTAATTGCATTTTGCAGACAAAAAGGAATTCAAATATATCCCTACTTGGACGACTGCCTTATTCAAGCAGAGAGCAAGAACATTCTACTAAAGCATCTGGCGTTTGCCTAGGGTACACAGTAAACGTAAAGAAGTCAAAACTAGTGCCCTCTGAAGAGATAATATTCCTGGGTGCAAGCTTAAATACAACTGCCCAGATGGCTTATCTCATGCCAGACAAGCAAAGGCAACTGACTCATTACTTTCAAATGATGGCAATAAAGACCCAGCTACCTGCAAGAAAAATTCTGCAGGCTTTGGGCTTCATGACATCTTGCATCCTGCTAATTCCATATGCAGGACTGCATATGAGGAAGCTACAATGGTACCTAAAAAGTGTTTGGACTCAACATTGGCACAGACTGGAAACAGTAACTCTTATTCCCTGCCTGCAACAGGAGTTTCGATGGTGGGCAGTGGCCTGTCACCACAAGGGACAGCCTTTCACTTTACCCACAGCCAGGCAGACACTAACAACAGATGCATTGGATTATGCCTGCGGGGCACACATGGCAGGAAAATGTATTCAGGGCACGTGGCCCACGGACCAAATGCATCTTCACATCAATCAAAAAGAGATGCTAGCTGTACAGAATGCCCTGACAGCCTTCAAGGATCTACTACATCCAGGACAACTATTACTAAAGACTGACAATACTACAGTTATGTGGTACATAAACAAGCAAGGGGGCACACATTCCTACCCCCTCTGCAGGCAAGCCATGACTTTGTGGAACACAGCACTGTCCTATCAAGTATATCTGCAGGCACAATTCCTGCCAGGAAAGAAAAATACTCTGGCAGACGAGCCAAGCAGAAACCTCATGGACCCTCACGAATGGAAACTAAATCCACAGGTCTTCAGCATATCATCAGGGAAATGGGGATGCCCAGACATAGATCTCTTTGCCTCCCCTCACAACTACCAACTACAGAGATTCTGCACAAGGACTTATCGCTCACAAGCCTGGAAAGTGGATGCTCTATCCTTCAGCTGGAAAACCCTAACAGTTTATGCCTTTCCACCACTGCCTCTCCTTCCCAAGGTGCTCCTAAAAGTCAGACGAGAAGCCAAAAATGATTTTGATTGCCCCAGACTGGCCACGCCAGCACTGGTACCCAATCCTAAAGAGCTTGTATCAAGGCCCAGCCTGGACTTTACCTTTAATTCCTCATATTCTGACTCAACAAAACAATCAGATCCTGCACAGCCAACTCAGAACCTTAAATCTGACTGTATGGCGGATAATATAGCCACTCAGAATACACCTCTCTCTAAAGCTGTTATGGATGTCATTTTGGAAGCCAGGAGGCCCAACACCAGGAAATCTTATGCAGAAAAATGGAAGAGATTCTGTGCTTGGAACCAGGCACAAGGACTCTTGAACCACTTGTTCCAAATATTCCTCAGATTTTACAATACCTAACTGAGATGCTGGACAAGGGCCTATCCGTCTCATCAATTAAGATCCATGCCTCTGCCATTTCAGCTCATTACAATACAGAACCACCTATTTTCTCTCATCCACTGCTAAGATAGTACCTCAGAGGGGCAACAAACATAAGACCCCCAAGGAGAGCACCGATACCTACTTGGGACCTCAACTTTGTTTTAGAAAATAGCTCACACTACCTCCTTTTGAGTCAGCCAATACAGCTGTCATAAAATTCTTATCATGGAAAACTGCTCTGCTCCTTGCAATAACTTCAGCAAGAAGAGTCTCAGAGTTACAGGCATTAATGGCAGTGGAACCTTTTATCATTTTTCATCCGGACAGGGTTTCTCTAAGGACAAACCCAAAATTTATGCCAAAGGGTAGTATCCAGTGTGGCTCTTAACCAAGCCATTCATTTGCCAACATTTTATCCAAATCCCCAGAATAAAGGGGAGAGACTTCTGCACTCTGGACATACACAGGCAGCTACGCTTCTACTTGGACAAAACAAAAGCTTTCTGAAAAACTGAGCAACTGTTTGTAGCATATGTTGCAGGTTCACAAGGAAAGGCTATCTCAATGCAGACTATTTCAAAATGGATAGGACACTGTATTCTTTTCTGCTATGCACAGCATGACAAGTCAGTACCTAAGAATATTAGGCCACATTCTACCAGGGCAGCAGCCACTTCAGCAGCCTTTCTCAGAGGAGTACCAACCAAGGAAATTTTGGAGGCTGCAACTTGGAGTTTAGTGCACACTTTTACCAAGCATTACCACTTACGTCTTTACTCTAAATCCAGAGCAGGCTTTGCCACTGCAGTTCTGCAGGGCCTCATAGCCACTCCTAATCCTATTTAGACCCAGCCGCCCTACCTCAGCTTTGGGATTCAACCCAAGTGTAATGACTGCAACAGTGAAACACGATGAACATAGTACAGTTATGTACCTACCATAAATGTAGATGTTCTAGTGTATTCAATGTTGCATTCCTGGTTACCCTCTCACCATCCCCCTTTCATTGCTGGGACTTATCTGTGCTTCTCTATTCTATACAACCTATGTGGTGTATTTGCTTGTAGATGAATGTAATGTTTATGTTAGTGCATGCTTTTTTATAAGCAGATTTTTTAGCCTACCCGTTTGGGGACACCTGACATCTGGGGCAAGTAAAACTGAAGAAAATGGTGTCTGTTGCATCTTTTATACCCCTGGCACACTGATGTCAGGGAAGAGGCGACAGCAGCTGACGCCGGACCAGGACTTTGGAATTCCGGCTGACTGGGGGTAGCCTGCCAGCAGAATAACCCAAGTGTAATGACTGCAACAGTGAATACACTCGAACATCTACATTTATGGTAGGTACACAACTGTACTTTTTCCTTACCTTCTAGACCTTACCCTAAAGGTCAAAAGGGAGGATAAATGTGGTCCTGAAAACCCCAAAGTGTTTTTCAGGACATATGTGGTGACTCTTCCCCCAGAGGCAGAGGGGAAAGCAGAAATGGGAGATGCCGTCCACACAGCAGAGGGGGTCTGCAAAATCAAGGCAACAGGGAGTGATTTCATGGTAAGCACTTTCAGTGCTCCCAGATGTTCCACCCAATCAGAGTGAATAGGCAACTCTAGAAATTCAAAAGTTGCTAGACAAGAGAGTCATCCAAACAGTCCCTGCAGACCAAATAGGATCCGGAACTTAATCAAGGTTCTTTTTAGTGCCAAAGAGAACAGGGGACTGGAGACCCATACTGGATCTCAGCATATTAAACAGATCAGTAAAAAGAACAAAGTTCCGGATGGTAACACTGCAGTCAATATTTCCCTTTCTGGGAAAAGATGATTGGATGTGCTCTATAGACCTCCAGGATGCGTGTTACCACATAAAAATGGACAGGTCATCCAGGAGTCATCGGCACTTTTGGCTGGGAGCCAGTCACTACCAGTTTCGGGCTCTGCCCTTTGGTCTCACTACAGCCTCCAGAGTGTTCAAGTGTATAGCTGTGGTCACGGCTCACTTGAGACATCTAGGATTCCGAGTGTTTCCCTGTCTAGACTGGCTCCTAACTGCCACCACCAAGCATCCACTACTAAAAGCAAGAGACACCAAACTACTTCTCATCTAGGAATCACGATAAATTACGAAAAATCTGCCTCGTTGCCATCTCAGTGTATCGTTTTTTTATAGGAGCAGATCTAGATACAACAAAAATGATGGCAAAGCTTCCCCCATAAAAAGTTCAAGTACTGTGACAACAGGTCTTAAACCTTCTTTCCAGGAAAAAAGTACAGGCAAGAACAGTTGTGAAAGTTTTGGGAACCATGACAGCAGCAGCAATAAACATGGTTCCATTAGCACGCCTGCACATGAGGATTCTGCAGCGGCTACTGTTCACTCAGTGGTCTTGGCAAGAACATCCCATGTTCCACCAAATTTTAATAATGGAATCTTGCAGGAAAGACCTTTGCTGGTGGCTTCACTTCACTCATGTGACATCAGGGCAACCCTTTGTTCTTCCACAGCCATTAGCCACAGTAACCACAGATGCTTCCCAGATTGACGGGGGTGGGAATTATCTGGGAAGAACAGTTCAAGACACTTGGCAGGATCACAAGGCCCATTTGCACATCAGTGTCCTAGAGACGAGAGTGGTGCTTCTAGTGTTGTAAGCATTCCAGGATTCTCTTCCACTGGGAACTATTGCTATGCAGACAGACAACATGTCAGTGGTATGCTACATAAACAAGCAAGGAGGAACCAGATCTTACCCCCTTTGCCGGGAGGCCCTGAGAGTATGGCAGTGGGCGACCTCCTCCCAACACTTTCTGATAGCAACGCGCATCCCGGGGATATCCAATGTGATAGCAGACAAACTCATCAGAGAGATTCTGATGCCTCACAAGTGGTCCCTAAAACGGGAATTAGCAGAAAAAATTTTCCGCAAATGGGGCATGCTTGCTGTGACCTTTTTGCCAGATCCATGAGTGCTAAATGCAGAAGCTACTTTGCCCATATCTCCCCTCCCGGGAAGCCACCAAGGGATGCACTGCTACACAATTGGCGTTTGGGTCTCCTCTCTGCCTTCCCCTCCTTTTCTGTTGACACCCAAATTTCTTCAGAAAGCCAGCTCTTTGGGAAGGAATTTGATACTCGTTGCTCCATACTGGCCTCGTCAAATCTGGTTCCCCTTCTTTTGGCCTCATCTACAGGAGGAGCTGTGGGTTGTGGACCCAGTTCCGGACCTTTTGATTCATGCTTCAGGGATTCTCCATCCCTCTCTTCAGACCTTCATATTGATAACTTGGCTGCTCCGATTACAAACATACCCACACTCCCTGACCTTTCTTCATCTGCAAAGCATGTCTTGATTTCGTATCATAAAGCTTCTGTGAAGACTGGTAGAGAAGGGTGAAGGCTGCCAGCCTAGCCAGACAGAATTGTGCAGATAATTCTCTCATTTGTAAATATGAATGTAAACTACAGGCTTGCTGTCTTAAATGTAAAGAAACACTGTTACATGTGGAACTGGAAATGTGACAACAGTGCACTCTGTAGAAAAACAGGTAACAATGAATGACATGACAAGGTAAAACACATTTTAAAGGAACCACAACACAAAACCACTCATTGTTAGTTGGTAATCACTCATAAGAAATACAGTGTAATAGCTCTACTGAAACTGAAGTCTTTGTATTTTTTATGAGTGATTACCAACTAACAATGAGTGGATTTTGTTTCGTGGTTCCTTTAAAATGTTTTACCTTGTCGTGTCATTCATTGTTAATTTCCTGGGGAAATTATGTAACTAATTTGTAGGTTGGTGTGGGTTATTTAAGCAGTGTTTTGCACTTTGTATCTGTATTCTGATGAAGTCAGTGGAGTCTGATGAAAGTGCTTAATTGAATAAAAAAGAGTTTTCCTTTTATTTGGATCTGTGGTATTGTTGGCTGCCTACTTTATCTGTTTTTCTACAGTTTGTCTTGGTCTTTTACAACCATGCACTCTACTGACTAAAGTAAAGCCTGTGGTGACCCATTGAAGTGGACAGTGGTGCCAAAAAGCCTACATGAAGAATTTATTTCTGTTGTTTTAACCAAGAGTTAAATTGCTAGATTTAAACATGCAAATGTATTTTTATTGCTCTGTTCCTAACCAGCTGCAAGATAACAAAAGGGATATTTTAAGAATGTAAATGTAGTTAATCTGTCAGCCTGGGAACACCAGGAAAGTGTAAAAGATGATGTAATGTTTATCAGACCTGCATTAGCAATTTAAACAGAGAGAATCCGAAGGCATTAAGCATTTTTGTCTTGAACATCCAACTCAGCACTGCTTTATGCTCTCTTTATGTAAGTAGTATGTTAGAACTGTTTTTTTTCTCCTTGAAGTAGAAACTATAAAGAATAGCTTGTGTTTTTCTGTGATGTCAGAACTGTACTGATTTATTTTAAGTATTTCTGTGTGATCTCTGAACTCTTTTGACTAGCACTGTGTAGTAGAAAGTATTGTCTTGTGGTTTTAATTATTTAATATTAAATATTTTAAAACCATTTAACTGTGGCTGGTTTGTGTAGAGATGACTTAAGCTCTTAAGAGTACTTGCATGCCTTTGGTAAAGCTGTACAAAGCCACGCTAAAGCCTTGAGACTGTTTAGTCACATCTACCAATTGGATAATAATAATGCACAGTAATAATTGGACACAATTTTAAGAGCCTTTGGGTAGCTGATAATATTAGCTTGATGGTGGCAAGTATTACTACCTTATGGTCTAGGTTAAAAGGGGCACAGCTGGAGAACCTGTGCCAGCCTTCCCCAGAAGTGTCTGTCTGGTTGTATAAACTTTTCTCAAAGTGTGTGTGTTTGTCAGCTACTTGGGCAGGGACATGAAGTACTGGTTGGACAGAGGGGGTACTGGAGATTTTAGATTGCCTGGCTAAGCTGAGATTTGGACCCTATAGCTGTGCCAGTGGGGAGTCTTATTGGTGACCTAGGGAGCAAGGGGAGCTACCATCCCCAGACTGACTGTGATCTCTGTGTGCTCTTAAGGGAAATTGCACTTTACTGTGTGTATTTGTTATCCTTTCCTCATATATGAGACACCCTTTCTGGTGTTAGTGGTGAGGATTGATGCTCCTTGATTGCTGGGCCAGGGCTTGGGCGTCACATATTAATTGGTGGCAGTGGTTGGGATATGATATCCTCACATATTAATCATTTGGCAGCGGTGGGATATCCATATCACATATCAATTAGATAGCAAATACTAATTGGCTTGTGGTATGGGTAGAGTGAATCCTGTAGCTTGTGTACAGTGAGCTTTGAAGGTGTTTTGTACTCTAAATCAGCCACACAGTGACTACTCAATGTTCAGATCACAACTGTTTTATTTATTTTGTTAGCTTAGTTAGTCAGGGTGAGCAGGCAGCATGTCAGCAGACGAGTATGGAAAGCTGACAAGGAGCCAGCTGGCAGAGATGTGCCAGACTAGGGGACTGGTGCATCGAAACCTGACTAAGGCAGACCTGATTGCAGCCTTGGTTACAGCTGCATCAGAAAACAGCAACCAGGAGGAAAATCAGACTGGCAGTGGAGATATAATTCCCTCGGAGAATGGACAGCTCCACCTTTCTGCAGTGGACTTAAAAATCCAGCTGGAGCTAAAGAGACTTGAGTTGGAGGCCAGGTGTATGGAATTAGAAGCAAATGAGAGACTGCGGCGTTTGCAGGATGAGGAAAATGAGAAACTGTTAAGTCTGCAAGCTGAGGAATAAGAGAGGCAGAGGCAGCATGAGAAGGAAATGCTGACTCTTTGCCAAAATCATGGAGGTAATGGGAAAGGGAGTAAATGGACCTCAGAACACAAAAGGTCAGTAAATTTCTTCTGCAGTTTAAAGTGGGGGATAATTTTTATAGTTTCATTCATATGTTTGAAAGGGTATGTAAACAGTATAAAGTTGACCAAGGGCTCTGGGTATGGTTCCTGACCCCCTTATTCCATGGTAAAGCTGTAACTGTTCTGTCCAAAATGTCTGACGATGCATGTTTTGATTATGCTGCTGTAAAAAACAGTCTTTTAGAACTGTTTAAGCTAACACCTGAAACGTATAGGAAAAGGTTTCGTGAGCACAGATGCAAGGCAGATGAAAGTGTATGTGAATATGTTGCTGAACTGAGCACTTATTTCCACAGGTAGGTGAGTGGATGTCAGCTCACCACTTTTGAAGGGCTGGCAGACCTTTTGGTGAGGGAACAAGCTCTTAGCACTTTGCCTGATGACATGAGGATCTGGTTAGCTGATAGACAGTGTGCTACTTCAGATGAGTTGGGGAAGAAGGGAGACCTATACCTGGCAAGCAGGGCAGCCCTGCACAGGAAGAAGACCCCCAGTACTGCTCACGGGTCAAAGGAACCCATGGTGGGCAGCACAGACTGCCACAACAGAATCTGCCAGTAACAGGGGACACCACTAGTCCAGGTACATGTCTAGGAGCTAGGCTTAAGTGTTTTGAATGCAACCAATGTGGCATACAGATGTGCACAGAGGCAAGGTGGGGGACAAAAGGTGAGGGAGCCAGGAAGTGGGAAAGACAAAATGCCAATAGTAGGTTGTCTTGGGACAACAAGGGTACCAAACTACCACCAGAGGCTATATCCTGTTGTAGTGAATGGCCAAGAGGGACATAGCCTCTGATATAACCATTGTAAAGCCTGCAATGGTTACAGAGGAGCACTACTTGCCTGGGCAGTCCACTCCAGTCAGGGCTTTAGGAGGGATCCCATTCTAAATATCTTTGGCTAGGGTTCACCTTGACTGGGGAGGGTGGAAAAGGAAGCCAGCAAGTAGGTGTGTTTGAGGATATACTTGCAGATGTCCTGATAGGGAATGATTTTGATAGTGAAGTACCCTATGCTTGTGCAGTTACATGCAGTCAGGCTTGGAGACAAGCATGTGAGCCTGGTAGCCTGGGGGAGACCCAGACAGATTGCATACTTGCAGCCAGGACTGGTGAGGTGGTTACTTCAGGGAGGGAGGTAATCTGTATCCGTGAAACTGAGTGTGAGCCACAGCTCCTTGTGGGTTCTGATGGTCCCTTGGACAGAGTGACTGCAAAGGTAGAGGTGAGTAGTAGTAGTACCCAGGCTGACAAGTGAGGCACCACTGTCAGAGGATGCCAGACTTCCTGTGGAAGGGGAGTTGAGAAGGGTTACAAGGAGAGAGTTGAGACAGGCTCAGCTCTCAGACCCTACTTTGCAAGGCCTGAGGCAGTTAGCTAGAGAGGCACCTGATTCTCAAATAAAGGAAGAATCTGTGTACTGTGACAAAGAGTTACTATACAGAGAGTGGACCCCTGAGGGAGTGCTAGAAGGTGAGAGAGTACAGCAGTTGGTAGTGCCTAGAGCCTACCGTCTGGCACTTCTAACCATAGCCCATGATATTCCCTTTGCAGTTCATATGGGCATAAAACGTACGAAGAGGCGTATTATGCAGAACTTCTATTGGCCTGGAATTTCCAGAGATGTAATGGGGTACTGCAGGACCTGTGAGCAGTGCCAAAAGTTAGGCAAGGCAGGAGACAAGGTGAGAGCTCCTTTGATGCCTTTGCCTGTGATTGAGGAACCATTTCAGAAGGTAACTATGGATATTGTGGGTCTTCTGAATACCCCAAGTTCCGCAGGGAAAAAGTATATCCTAGTTGTAGTGAATTATGCTACACGATACCCCGAGGCAGTGGCTTTGTCCTCCACTGTGGCAGAGAGGGTGGGAAATGCTTTGTTAAAGATTTTCAGCAGGGTAGGTTTCCCAAAAGGAATACTGTCTGACAGAGGTGCCAATTTCATGTCAGACCTGCTGGCTTGTCTGTGGAAGTCTTGTGGAGTGAAGAACATGAAGACCACCCCCTACCATCCCCAGACTAATGGTCTTGTTGAGAGGTTAAACTCTACAATCAAGTCCATGCTACAGGCATTTGCAGATCAGTTTAAGAGGGAGTTTTATTTATTTACATTTGTTGACCACGGGTGTGCAACTGGACCTAGGTCCATTTTCAGCAGAGGCCCGGGGAGAAAAGCTCCACAGTTAAAATAAACAGACAGCAATTACACTGGATTACATAGTGATTAACAATTTAACATAGCAATTAATTACAAACATATTTACGGATGAAGAACATAGTACATCAGTAGAGAACTAGAATCTTTATCTGCGAAGTACATAACAGACATTAACAAATGTTACAATAAGAAGTTCCTGCTGTATAATAAGTACTAGGCTTATGAGCATCTGAGCTTGCTATAATCAAAGTAGTTAGTGGGGTGGAAAGAAAGGTAGTGGTTGGATGGGGTGGGTGATATTAGAGTGGGAGTTGCAAGGGCATAGCCAACATGTTTTTAGGTGCACTTTTAGTAAAGTTTTGAAGTGGGTGCATGATGGTATGGAGGTAATTGTGGGTGGGAGGGAGTTCCATAATTTGGCTATGGCGCAAGAGAATAGTGCTTCACCAGCAGAGTTATTGGCTTTAGTGATATGCAAGTGATTTTTGTTGCTGGATCTTAGTGGTCTGGTGGTGTGATAGGGTTGGGGTAGATTCTGGAGGGACGGGACATTTAGTGGATGGATTACTAGTTTGTGGGCAAGTGATAGTTGATACCATTGAAGGAAGTGAGGGAGTTCAAGCCACCCAGTTCAGCAAGTGAGACACAGTGGTGACTACGGTTGGATGCCCCTGTGGCGAATTTGGCGATTTTGTTGTAGCAGGCCTGTAGCTTGTTTAGATCACATTAGGTTGGTATATATTGGAGAGGCATAAAGTAGGGTGGAGATAAGGTGGGAATTTGCTATTGAAATTTTTGCTGCTTTGGTGAGAAGTTGCTTATTTCTATATAACGCTCCTAGTTTTTGTGGACTTTTTTTATGGTCATGGATATGTGAATGTCAAAATTTAGTTTATTGTCTATTTCCACTCCTAGCAATTTGGTGTGTTCAGTTGGGTATATAGTGGTGTCTTTTGCTGTGATGTTAGTGAGAGTTGTTTTGAGTATGTTTGGTGGGTTGGAAGATGAGTAGTTAGTTTTGTTTGGGTTGAGTATTAATTGGGCATCGGATAACCACGTTTCAACAGAGGAAAAGGCTTCCTTTGTGACTTTTTGCAGTTTGGGCAGGGACTGGGCTGAGCAGATGATGGTTGAGTCATCTGCATATTGTATGAGTGTGCCATGTGTAGTGGCAGAGGCTAGATTATTGGTGAAAACAGAGAAGAGTTGGGGTCCAAGGATGGATCCTTGGGGAACCCCTATGGAGACAGATAGTTGGGGAGGTATGTCATTCTTCCATACAATGGATTGTTGGCGGTCAGACAGGTAACTCTGAAACCATTTGATGACTGATTGAGAGAAGGATAGATTATTGAGGACAGAGATGAGTTTGTGTGGAACCATGTCAGATGCTTTCAATAGGTCTAGGAAAGTAGCAGAGGAGAGGTAGCCATTGTTTTTATGCTGAAGGATAGTTGAGTTTGAGTTGGACAAATATTTGCCCCATCTGTTTGCTTACAGAGAGGTTCCCCAGGAATCCACAGGTTTTTCACCCTTTCAGTTGCTATATGGGCATAGGGTGAGGGGACTTCTAGATTTAATTTGAGATGAGTGGGAAGGTGAGTGCGAGTCTCACAAGGAGTCTCTTTTGGCATATGTCCTAAACCTCAGGACAAGGCTCAGGAAACTCATGGGTTTGGCCCAGGAGAACCTGGCAGAAGTTCAACAACAGAAAAAGATGTGGTATGACAGGAATGCTTGAGCAAGAGAGAATGCTGTTGGGCAGCAGGTAATGATTCTCATTCCTGTCAGACACAACAAGCTGCAAGCAGCTTGGGTGGGACCCTACAAGGTGGTAGGAAAGGTAAATGATGTTAACTACATGGTGGAACTGCTAGGCAGATGGCAGGGGCACAAACTGTACCATGTTAACATGATGAAACCTTACCATGATAGGAAGGCCCTTGTGCTGAGCATTTGCAGAGGATTGCAGGAGGAGTCTGAGGGAGATCTGGGGACTGATTATCTCACTGAGAAATCCGAGCAGTGTTGCAGGAATTTGGGGACGTGTTCACTGGGAAACCAGGGTGCACCAACCTAGTGCAGCACCAGGTGGTACAGGACCCCAAAGGCCTATTAGGCAGGCCCCTTATAGGGTGCCTGAGAGAGTCAGACAGACTCGGAGGGAGGCGGTACAGGAGATGTTGGAACTAGGGGTGATTCAAGAGTCCAACAGTCCCTGGGCTTCCCCAGTGGTGCTGGTGCCAAAGAAGGATGGCAGCACTAGGTTCTGTGTGGACTACAGGAAATTAAATAGTCACACAGAGTCGGAAGCTTACCCCATGCCTAGGACAGATGAAGCCCTAGAGCAGCTGGGGCTAAGTATCTTAGAACCATTGATCTTACCAAGGGTTACTGGCAGGTGCCCTTGACTCCCAGTGCTAGAGAGAAAGAAGTCATTCTTTGTGACTCCTTTTGGCTTGTCTGAGTTCAGAAAGATGCCCTTTGGGATGAAGAATGCCCCAGTGCCTTTCCAGAGGCTGATCATATCCTAGCAGGAGGGTTTGCCCTTGCTTACCAAGATGATATTGCCATCTACAGCCATTCCTGGCCAGAGTGCCTTCAGCATGTCAAGGAGGTGCTGGACAGACTACAGAGTGCAGGGTTGACCATTAAGCCGAGCAAATGGGTGGGTATGGCAGAGGTCTCCTATCAAGGACATATAGTGGGGAGTGGTAAGATAAGACCAGAACCTGCCAAAGTGAAAGCCATTCAGCCATGGCCTGCACCTGTTTCTAAAATGCAGGTGAGGGCATTTTTAGGGACAGCAGGGTACTACAGAAAGTTCATCCCCAGTTATAGTACCATAGCTGCTCCCCTCACAGACCTGACAAGGAAGAACAGGCCAAATAAGGTAGTGTGTACCCCAGCATGTGAGCAGGCATTCCAGAAGTTAAAGAAACTTTGGGAGGACCGCCTGTGTTAGCCAGTCCAGATTACAGCAAGGAATTTGTTGTGCAGGTGGATGCTTCAAACCATGAGGTGGGGGCTGTACTTAGCCAGATTTCTTCAGAGGGGGAAGAGCACCCAGTGGTTTATCTCAGTCGTAGGCTCCAACCCAGGGAGGAATGCTATCCAGTTGTAGAAAAGGAATGTCTAGCCCATAGTGTGGGCACTTCAGAAAATTCAGCCTTGTGTATGGAAGGAAATTCACTGATATGACAAATCACAACCCTTTAACATGGTTAAACAGAGCCAGTCAGCAAAATGCCAAGTTGCTAAGATGGAGCCTGGGGTTGCAAGCATATATGTCCGTGCAGTACCACAGTGGGAGTAGCAATGTCAATGCAGATGGGGTAGGTATACTCAGATAGGCCAAACCTTCTCAAACAGTGTTTTTCAAGGATCACTTGAAAAATTAGCTTGAATTCTCCGGGGGGTGAGGGGAGAAATGTGAAGACTGGTAGAGAAGGGTGAAGGCTGCCAACCTAGCCAGATAGAATTGTGCAGATAATTCTATCATTTGTAAATATGAATGTAAACTACAGCCTTGTTGTCTTAAATGTAAAGAAATACTGTTACATGTGGTACTGGAAATAAATGTGACAACAGTGCACTCTACTGACCAAAGTAAAGCCTGTGGTGACCCTTTGAAGTGGACAGTGTTTCTGAAAAGTCTAGATGAAGAAATTATTTCTGTTGTTTAAACCAAGAGTTAAATTGCTAAATTTAAACATGCAAATTTATTTCATTGCTCTGTTCCTGACCAGCTGCAAGATAACAAAGGGGAGATGTTCAGAATGTAAATGTAGTTAATCTGTCAGCCTGTGAACACCAGGAAAGTGTAAAAGATTATGTAATGTTGATCAGAACTGCAATAGCAATTTAAAGAGAGAGAGTCAGAAGGCATTAAGCATTTTTGTCTTGAACATCCAACTTAACACTGCCTTATGCTCTCTTTATGCAAGTAGTATGTTAAAACTGTGTTTTCTCCTAGAAGTAGCTAGGAAAAGTAAGGATTAGACTAAGCTATGGCTGTGCCAGTGGGGAGTCGTATTGGGGATCTGGGGAGCAAGGGGGCGACCAGCCCAGGACTGACTGGAATCTGTGTGTTCTTAAGGGAAATTGCACTTTATTGTGTGCATTTGTTATCCTTTCCTCATATATGAGATGTCCTTTCTGGTGGGCCAGGGCATGGGCATCACAGCTTCAACGAGGAAATTATACATGAGCAAATGGAAAACGGTTTCCTTCCTGGGCATTAAATAACCACATTGATCCCTTTTCTGCACCTATAGTTTCCATTCATTTTTGACAAAGCTAGTTAATGAAGGTGCAGCTGCAGCTACTATAAGAGTTTAATTAGCAGTGATATTCAATTTTCATATAAGTGAATCAGGGCCAAATCTGATGTCTCGCAGACTATGTAAAATTTTTCTGAAGAGCACTATTTTATTAGGACAACCCATAATATCCCTCCAGCACCATGGGACCTAAACTTTGTTTTATCTTGTCTGATTCTCCCCCCTTTAAACCTGTATCATCTTGTGATGTAAAGTTTTTGACATGGAAAATAATCTTTTTGATTGCCATCACTTCTGCTAGAAGAGTTTGAGCTTCAAGCATTCTCTTTCAAGCCCCCTACATGCTTTTCCATAAAGACAGAGTATCCATTTGAACAAACTTATCTTTCCTACCAAAAGTATGCTCAGTTTAATTTCAATCAATCCATAGAACTGTCAATCTTTTTCCCTAACTATGGCAACAAAGCAGAGTATATGCTGTACCAACTGGATGTACATAGACAATTACATTTCTACTTGCATAGGACTAAGGACTTTAGAAAATCTAACCAATTATTTGTTTCATTTTCAGATTCTAAAAAAGGTGCTGCTGTATCAAAAATTACACTTTCAAAATGGCTATCAGATTGTATTACTTTTATTACAAGTCTTACAACAAAGATCTCCCCTTTAAAGTCAAAAGGTCATTCTACAAGCGGCATAGCAACCTCTTCGGCCTTTCGAGCTAGACTACCAATTGACACTATTTGTGCTACAGCAACATGGACAAGGCCTCATACCTTTATCACCCATTAGAAAGTGGAATTGGCCTCCAGGAACTGGGCCTCCTTTGGGTCCACTGTTGTGAAGAATATTCTCCTGTGAGCCACCCAAGAAATATGGTGCTAAGACCACTGTCCCAACCATTGAAGAATGAAGGCAAGCTAGGACAACATCACATAAAGAAGTTATGTACTCACCATAATGTTCTGTGTGTGTTGTCCGTCTCGCCTTCATTCTTACATCCCACCTTCCTTTACCCAGCCTTTGGTTCCTGGAGGACAGAGTTGTCATAATTGGAAACAAATGTTCTCCAACCTTCTTCATTGCTCTATAAATTTTGCATGTTTTATTATTGCCTATTGTTATATCATCAAACAGGATCTGGTGTGCTTTCCTGGGGCGTGATAGGATAGGGATACAGCCACAATCTAGTGGAAGTCCTCGAGTTTTTGTATAAGGCCGAGTCGGAACCAAGGATTGGTTCTGAACCCAACCAGTGAAGAATGAAGGTGAGCTGGACAACACACATGGAATGTTATGGTAATTTTTTCCTTGCATCTTCTTGTGTTTTTTCTTTTGGCAAATACTTTCAGTGGGACATGAGAAGTTTGCAGGTGCAGGCAATTGGCCAGGGGAAATCTGTATATTGTGTTCTGAGTGAAATTTCTAAAGATTCTTTCTTGCATTTGCAAAATTGTTTGCTGTATTTCTTTCTCATTTCTTACTGCTTTTACCTAGAGATGAGCTGTTTCCGATTGCAATTAATTAATCTTGAAAGTTTGGAACGGCTTTTGCTCAGAGAAATATAGGATCTGATGTTGCCGATTTTCATTTTATACTCGACATATGGATTCTGTTCCAATCCTTGGAAGTAACTCGGCCGTTACTACAGCTCGCTCAGACCAAAAACCTCTTGAGCTTAACCCTTATCCACAGTGCTCTTCACCTGGTTACCTCAGATTTCGTTTGCCACTTTTCAAGATAGGTGCCTTCACTAATTGCTAAGTATCTCTTTATTAATATTTTTCTGAGTTTGAAAGAATTGTTTTTCTGTTTTTTACTATTACTTTTTTAGTCATTAACCCTTCCACTACTTCTGATCCCATTTTTACTGTTGTTCTCTCCTTTTCCTTTTTTTGAACACTTTGGTGTATTCTAATCTACCATTAATAGTTTCTATTTTTCTTATATATGTTTGTGTATTCTTTTCTGTCATTGCTAGATCTCTTCTGATACTTTCCTTTCTATTAAAAAAATATTTTTTTCTACTCTTCACTGTTTGCGAGGCCTTTATAATGTGAGTGCACAGTTTTGTATAGCTGGCCTCTTATATCGTGACTCATTACTTATGGCTGATAAACCTAAAGTATCTGGTTTTAAAAGGTGCCAGAAATGCAGGCATAAAAGTCTGAGGTCTGACAGTCATTTGCTGTTCATTTACTGCTTAGGTCCTGTCCACCTTGAAGAGGACTGTTCTGTTTATCGCAGTTTTAGTCGCAAGGCCTTAGTGGGGAGGTGCAACAAACTTGTATTGAAGGGTATGCTTCTCTCATCTTTCAGTGGAAGGAAATATTGCCAGCCCAGCTTACTGGAATTTTGTAAATAGTTGTCATTTGTGAACATTAACAGGATTCATATGCCTGTGTTACAAATGTATTAGAACTGTATGTTGTGTATATCAAACTACTGGCACATAAGTGTGTATAAAGCACTGAGCTTAAAGCTGTATCCACAGTGTACCCTACTGGAAAAAAAACAGAAATGTGTCTACACTATTGTAACTGTGTAAATGTATATAAACAGTGGTAACTGGAACATAGAAGGTTAACTTACAAAACTTCAGAAAAATGGCTGAAATTAAATTGTTTTATAGCTGGACCATAAGAAGTTAGTTTCGATGCAGCAAGGAGACATGATGTCTAAAGCTAGGGAGCCTTCTGCATTGTATTGTAAGTGTTTTTTTGTTTTATGTCTTCCAGCAGTTGCAAACATTTGAAGGGCTATGTATTTTCCCAGGGAGATGCTAAATGCTAGCAGTTTCTAGCAATGGTTGAGCCTGGGAACTGAAGTCAGGTGACAAAAAGTGATGTCATGCTGCAAGTGTCCCAGCAGTAATATCTGATATTAATTTAAGAGCTCTATCAGAGAGTGGCTGCACATTTTGTGTCTGTCTTTTACCAGACAACAACATCAGCTAGAAGATCCATTCACCACACTTGCCTTGCTATAATAGTAAGTGTTTAGGGGACAGGAATTTCTTTTAGATAGTCAGGAATATAGCTGAGCTTAATGTAGATGTTTTTCTTTTATTTATTTGAGACTGTCCTGCAGTGAGTGCTGTTTTAAATATTTCCTGAGATTTTGAACTCTGAAGTTACTGTGATGATTTACTGAGTATTTTCTTGTTTATTGTTAAATATATTTAAACCTTTCTTACAGTACTTGCATATCTATTTGGTGAAACTGTGCAGGCCACTCCTAATAGCCTTGTGCTTGGTCAAACTACCATTTGGATTAATAGTAACAGTACACAGTAGGATTGGACACCCTTTGTTAAGGTCCTTAAAGTAGTTGATAGGGGGTTTTGGTGGCAGTGCTAACTACCTTATAGTCTAGGCAGAAGGGAGCATAGCCAGTAAACCTGTGCCAGCCTTTCCTAGGTGTGTGTCAGCTACTTAGGCAGGAAAATGAAGCATTAGTTGGACAGAGACAGTGTTGGAGGACTTGGCTTGAAACCCTGGCTAAGGACTCAACTCTATAGCTATGCCACTGGGGGAGTCTTAATGGGGATCTGGAGAAAGAGGGAGAAACCAGCCCCTGACTGAATGTGGTCTCCATGTGCTGTTAAGGGAAATTGTACATTACTGTGTGTATACTTGTCATCCTTCCAGTGTGTACGTTTTCCACTGTTGCCAGTGGTGAGGATTGAGGCTCCTTGATTACTGGGCCAGTGTTGGGGTTGCACAGAGGCCTTATCTGGTGCTGAGAAAGCTAGGAGCAAGACTGGGGTGTCCTGTCCTTCCTCATCATTTTCTTCCAAGACTTTGGATAAAACTAAAAAGAAATGCCTGCCTGTGCCTTTCGCTCCATCTGCACCATTTTCTAAAAGGACTAAGTCTTTGGTTTCTGTGAAACCCACGGAACCGACAGACTCCTCTACAAAATCTTCAATTCCAAAGGGACCTATGGAACCGAGTTTCATGGAACAAACAAAATCTTTGCAACCTGTCGTTTTGGTGCAGGCGGACTTGGACTTGCCGACATCAAAACTCTGGATGCAGACACCTTCCTCGTTGCCGACTACCTCGGCACTGAGTCAGCATTCTTAGGATATATATTTTATGAATCTCCCTAGGACTTAATATTCAACATCCATTGACCCCTTTGCAGGGAAGACAGCCTTACCTTTTTCTGAATGGCCACAAATGACCTCCCGCATTTCCATTCGTTCCACCAAAAGCTTAACTGAGGATGATGTGGGCAGGCTGGTATATAAAGTATGCTGGGTGAGAGGTTTGTTACATCCTTGGCGCCAGCCCTGTTGGGTATGGGAGCCGAACCTTCACTTACCCCCCCCCCCCCCAGTTTTTTGGCTCCAAGCCACCCGGTTCATACTGTATCCGTTCCAGATATATCCCCGCCTGTGGAACTGATTCCTGCTCAGAGGTCTTCTGCCCTTTCATATTCGGAGGCCTCTTGGGGCTGAGTCTTCACTGCCAGCACCAAGGGGCATGAGACAACTTTTTTCAAAGTTGTCTCTGCATCTTGGAGCCTTGGCATGGATCTGCTTGCTTCAACTTTGGTTTTGGGGCTGTCTCTTCTGAGCGGGGAGTGACCAAGGTTCAGAGGCAGTCCTTCTCTGTTCTAGGCTACCTCCTCTCTTTGGGGGGGTTGAAGACTTCGAGGCTATGGAGGGAGCCCTGATAGCCACTGTTAGACAGTCGGGCCCTTCCATTTTGGAGCCAGTGTCCCTTTCTTCCTGACACCCAAATATTCAACCAGCACTTCCGCTGGGTCAGCAAGTGCCAAGATCACAGGAGTCCCAGTCAATAGTTCTCTCCTCTTCTGACACCTCCCCAGATCATTCCACTGAGGAGGTACCCAAGAAGAGAAAGTGCAAGAGGAAGCACTTGGATTCCCCAGAGGAATTTGTCACTGAAGATACCAACTTCTGTGAAGGGGAGGGATCCTCAAGGTCACCCCCTGAGGATGTATCCTTTTGGGCCATCCTGGAAATATTAAAACAGAGGAGTTGACTGGAAGTCCCGAAATCCTTCTTTCAAAGAGTTGGTATACCTGCAGGCCTTCGGCACTTGACCTTCTACCTCTTGGCTGACTCCGTCCACTGATGAGCTCATTCAGTTTTGTTGGAAAGCCAGGGAGCATAAATTGGATTTTATTCTTATCTTCCTAGAAGGAAGCAAGGGCATTTAGGAAGATAACATTGAACTTATTGACTGCATCATTGAGAGGGATTTGTTTAAGGCAGGACCCATCAGTGGTAGATAGAATAGAGCTGGACTGGACTATATTAAAGTTTGAGAGTTTACAGCATTTTCTATAAAGTTGGGATTTAGGAGGTTGGGTGGTGTATCTAAGGACAGAGGTGGGGTGGTGGTCACTGAATGTGTCTGGTAGGGTAGTGGGGTTGTGGTAATGGTGAGAGGAGTTGGTGAGTATCCAGTCAATTATGGAGCTGTAAGTTGAGTTTTTATGGAGGCGGGTGGGGGAAGATCTCAACTGGTGAAAACCATGCAGGTTGATGCTGAGTTGTGGAGAGTCTGTTTTAGGTTTGGACTAATCTAGGTTGACATCTTGTAAGATGAGGGTCTCATATGGTATGGTGAGGGAAAATCATGATAGGATATTCTGTAAGGTGGACAAGTTGTTCCCAGGAGGGATATAGATGGAAGCAACAGCTAGTTTTTTAAAGGGGTTAAGATGATAGTTTAGGATAATGAGTTTGGCTGGGTGAAAGTCTGGGATGGATGTGGGGAAGAGTGAGAGGTTGAGACTGTTAGAGTGGAGGAAAGCAATGCCACCACCTTTTTTTGGGAATCTATGAGAGCGATAGATATTGTAGCCTGGTGGGAGAATTTCTTTATTAGTGATATGTGGCATAAGCCAAGTTTCTGATAAGGAAAGGATGTGAGGGGTTGTATGGGCTATCCAGGCATGGAGCTCAGTGATTTTGTTGGTTAGACTTTGAATATTTAGGAAGAATATAGATACGTGCTTGGACATGGATGAATTTAGCGTAAGACCCTGGGGATGGTTAAAGGTATTAGAAGTAGGGAGGTAGAAGATAAGGGGGATATTTGGCTGAGGGCAGAGGAAGAGGGGTCAGGGTTGGGGTGGATGTCTCCAGATAAGAGCACATTTTTAGTGGGGGGAGTGAGTATAGTACAGTATAAATGTAGTTTGAGTAACTTGGGTTTAGACGTGTAGGTAGTAGGGAGGATTTGCAATCTAGACCGCATGTGAAGACATGAAGTGGAGTGATTGAATAGGGCTGGGGAGATTGTAAAGAAGGAAGGTGTCAAAAGAGTATCAAAGGAATGGGAGGCAGGAGAACATAACAGTGAATAAGGAAGGTGTGAGTCATAAGTGGTAGAACAGAGAGGAGGATGAGTGAGGTAGTAATAATAAGGTGTAGCATATTAGGAGGCAATGGAGTTGTGGACTGGTTGTGATAGTTACTGGAAGGAAGTGATGTATGCAAATTTTGGCAGGAAGTTTTTTGTTAGTGGATGATGGGTAGGAAGAGGTGGGAGAGGATGGTTTAAAGGAAATTGTAATGGGGTGGGTGAGAATGGGGATAGGGTAGGGGAGTGAAGTGAGCCCCGAGCGTAGCGAAGGCGAACGGAGCAGGGCTACACCAGGCCACAAGCTACATTGAATAGGAAAAAAAAGAATCAGTAGAACAATTAATATGAAAGAAGTAAAGAGGAGCTGAGAAAGGTACGTAATGTCAAGGAGTTCTGCCCACACAGTAAAGCTTTTGATAAACTGGAAAGTGTGCAGACAGTAAAGGTAAAGCATATAAATGCCAGAGTACAGCAGAGTAAGAAAGAAGAAGAAAAGAGAGAAATTCTAAAAGAGAAAGAAAGTAGGAGGTTATAAGGGGTCCGAAGACTATGGAGAGTTCGACAGGGAGTCAAGTAGCTGCAGTGTAGTCCAAGGAAGAGAGAAAACCAGAGGTGGAATAAAGCTAGAAGAAGTACGTTGAGCGATATATCAGCAGACAGATGTGGGAGGGTGGACTGTGGGAGTCTGTTAAGGATGGTGGTTTATAGATGGAAAGTTGAGCTAGCAGGAGAAAAAGAAAAAAATTAAAAACAGGTGATGATGAGAAAGTTGAGAGGGAGGAGAAAGGATAGAGTGTAATGGCTGGCATCCCCAACACTGCATGCTTATCCGAGGATAACCAAGATAAAGATGTTGGATAATAAAGTAAAATTTAGTCACTGGTGCTTTCCTGCTTACCTGTTAAAAAGAGAGGAATTTAAGGAATGGGTAGTGGAAATGTTTCAAGAGTTATTTGGGAAGGCAGAAATTTCTGTAGAAGTGATAGCTTTTGAGTGGGATAAAATGTAAATAGTTTAAAATAGGATATAAATAAAAGAGAACAGTATTTGAGAGCTACACAGTTAAGGCTCCTATACGTATCACAAGCAGAAAGCTATAATTCAAAGTGGAAAGGGATGATGTTGAGACAGGGGGAAGCTCAAGAAACAAGGAGAAACAGAGTTTGGGATGCAGTCCTTTAAGTAGATTAGCAGCAGTATTCATACCAAATATTATATCTGTAAAGCAGCAGAAAGTATTTAAGAACTAAGACAACATGGGAATGGAAAGGAGATTATGGTGATAGGGATGACTGCAATTAGGGGATATAGACAATAAGCAAGGGGAGGCTGCAATTTATTGAAGAAAACTGGCAAAGGAACCAATGTGTTTGGAACAAATAACTAGAGAGGAAAAAGTAATAGGCCAAGAATTTATTTGGACTGCAGGTTAGAGATTGCCTTCCCCATCAAGGATTGATACCAGAGTACAGGCAAAGAGGATGAAATGGGGGGGGGGGGGGTGTTCCTAAAAGAAAGACCAGCACTGGTACAGTTTTTAGTAGAATCTAGAACAGAAGCTGCCATAAAAAAAGAATAATTAGTAGGGCATATAAAATATTGCAGGATAACTGTAAGAATCAATCAGATGAGATTAGAAAGGATTGGGAAGAGAGAGTGGATAAACAATTCACAAAGAATGAGAGGATATATGCATGTCTCCCAAATATGCAACAAAATCTAGAAGATTTAGGATTTTTGCTTGGAAATGTTTGCATAGATATTCTCATACCCCAAATAGACTCCAGCGAATTTTTCCTTGGGTAGACAGCAAATGTTTGGAGGTGTGACAGGGAAGAAAGAGGTACTTGGTAACATATTTTCTGGAAGTGCTGTGGGTTGGTGAACTTTAGGGATTCCATGTGGGATGCACTGTCAGAGGTGCTGGTTGAGCATGTTGGTGTGATGAAGGAGATGACTTTTCTGAGCTATGATACAGAATTGGAATTGCCTAGACATGGTAATGCCTTACTGTGTCTAATTATGGGGGCTGCCAAAAAACAATTACTAGAAAATGGAAATCAAACTGTATTAGAAGCAATGATTATAGTAACAGAGATAAAATAACTGGAATTGAGACCTTTAGAAAAGGGTAGGAGCAAACTACATGGGGAAAAAATGGAAATTGTCAGAACAATACATACAAGGGAGGAATGAGGTTTAAAAGAAGGCAGTATTTAAATGAGCTGTGTAATGTTTGACTGAAAATGATTGGGTCGATTTATAAGTGATGTATAATGTTTGCAAGTGGGAGTGTCGCTATGGTTTGTGATATAAAATGCTTGCAAATAGGATTGTGTCAGTGTGGTTTGTTTTCATTTATATAAGTGTATGATTGCTTATGTCGTTAGTTACGGTTTAATAAAGGTGTTTCAATATTTGCATATTATCCCAGCCAGGTTCCAAATCTGTCATAATTGTTGAAATTATGGACAAATGACTCATTGTCCTTAATTTCATTAATTTTGACAGATTAGTAACCAGGATGCGATAATTCCTAAGTACCTTTGTCAGATAGTAGTGGATCGCTTTTATTTAAGTAGTCTGTACGCTGTACTTTTACCCCGGTTGCTTTCCTTGAGTGTAGTCGTCATGTCATATCAAAATGAAATGTTAAGTACCATGTGAAGTGTGTGTGATGTTGGTATCCATTGTTGGTGTTTACCACGTTTTACTGTTTTGGAATTGGGAGAGGACACTTCAACTTATGCAGAAAGGAGTCGTCGTGTTTTTTGCAGGGGTGATTAAACTACTAAGTACCACTGTGTGACACTGGGTAATCACCCACCAAGAGGAATAAGGCCATAATTCGTCTTCCAGCCTGGCGGATTTTGTTGACAGACTTCTACTTCACATAAACCAAACATGGTTGCTTCAACCTGTCCTTTTTTTCGTACCCAACAACACAAAAAAAAAACATGTAAAGGGGACAGTTTTCGTTGCTTACTTTTCACAGCAGCATTGGCTTTTTCAGGAAAAGAAAACTGCAACTGCACAGTGTATTACATTACTGTCAACCTGCCCTGTGCAAATGGGCAGCCAGAAATTGTGTTTTGACTCTTATTCCTCTTCCTGGGTGATTACCCAAGCTCAGACAGAGGAAGTTAGTGGCTTACACACTCCTGCAAAAACAGAATGACTCCTTTCTTCATAACATGAAGAGTTATGCCAGGTTGAGAACCTGGTTGCGATAATACGCAAGTACCAATGTTTCTTGTTTAAGAAAAGGGGGGCAGGAATTGAATAATTTATGAAATGTTGCTTAGTTTACATGATGTATAACAATATGTGTGAAGTATAATGTTTGTTAATGTTAATTTAATACAGTTTGTATAATTTTGTATAAATGTAAATTTGAATATGTCACAGCTGATAATTCAATAAAGGTGTTTAAAAAATAAAAGAGAAAGAGATATGGAAAATAAGTAATAGTAATTATTTAGAGAGGCTGTAAAAGATTAAAGTATTGCAGAATAAGTGGAATATGACAGAACAAGAGGAGCAACTCCAGAGTGCTAAAGGGAAAATAAATGAGTATTTGGATATGTGTGGGTTGGATGAGATTAGGAAGGTTGCTGCCAAGCAACAGTTTTTGATTCTACAAAATTTTGTGTAAACTTCCTGTTTACACCTTTTTGCACAGTCCTGTCTACTGCATCTTTTACCAATTCCTGTACCTAGTTTACTCATTCACTTTGCTCATGGTCTCCTAATTCATCTTTGACCATCTTCACCAGCACAGCATAAGACACCCTTTTAAAATCCTGTACTGTTTGCCTTTCTTGTTGTATTGCTACCCTTCCTGTACTCTAAATCAATGTGGCATAATCACTTTTGGATAGTAATGCTTTAAACGGAATATCCATGACATCCAGTGTACTGGTTAGTGCAATATCCAGAATTCTCTCCTTTCTTTTGTAGCCCTGCACCAGCTTAGATGAACTGTTCAAGGTCCAGGACTCTAGTCAAATTCTGTTCATTTACTCTGGAGCTCAGAATCTCCCATTCTGTTTATGGCCTCTTCAGATAGGCCACAAATTAAAAAATAAGTAAATAATAAAAAAAAAAAAACATCCTCCTACTGCACTCCTTTATTCTCAGCTATTGCCTCTTGTCTTCCCCACTTGTTCTTTCTGATTGATGATGCACTGTATTGGTCATACATCTCTTCCCCCACCTCCTCTTCCTTCAGTGCTAGTATACTTAATGTATGTTTTGTCCATGACTTCTTGTCCCATTCTTGGTTTAGTGTTCTTTCACTTTGACCTCACTTCTAATGTCACCATTTGTGTAGATTGCTGCCCCACCCTCATCTCTTCCTTCAATGTTATTCCTGGGCAATTCATACCATGGAACCTCCATGTCCCCATCCCCTTTTGTCACAGGCTAATGTCAACTCTCCATCTTGCATTCCTGATGTTCTTCGTGTTTCACTGTTGCAGTCATTACAATTGGGTTATCCTGCTGGCAGGCTGCCCTTAGTCGGCCTGAATTCCAAAGTCTTGGTTCGGCGTCGGTTGCTGTCGCCTCTTCCCTGACGTCAGGGCGCCAGGGGTATAAAAGATAAAGCAGACGCCATTTTCTTCAGTCTTTCTTGCCGCGTGGTGCCCGAAGCAGAAGCAGTTAGCAAGTGCCTGTCGGCCGACTGCTGAGATTTTTGTGTTCGAATTTCAGATCCGAAGTCTTCATTAAAAGCTAAGTACCCCATTGGGGAAACTTTTTTTATTGCTCCAGTCCGATGTCAGAAAAAGTTAATAATTGTATTTCTTGTGGGAAGCAAATACCTGATAAGGACTTTCATTCTTATTGTATTCCTTGCCTAGGCCTTGACCATGACGTTGCTAGTTGTCGGTTTTGTGCTAGATTTAACCAACGCACTATTAAGCGTCGGTACGATTTTGCATTACACTATTTTGGCAGAAGATTTAATTATACGATGTTGTCGGATAGCCATCCGACTACCGGGATTCACAAGAAACGCAAAGAAATAGAAAAGGACAGGCATCCGAGGTCCAAAACCGACGAGGCTTCTTCTAAGCCAGTTGCCGGTTCTCAGTGAGGCGCCTTCACAGCCCCTGACACCCGCTACTTTAGAGCCGCAGGCCGCTACCGACTCCAACGTGGAGTCAACTAGGCCGCTGGAAACTCAAGGCATTGGACCTTCGGAGACTATTCCCTCAGATGGGTCCGGAGCCGCTGAGCAGGCATCGGCTTCTGAGGGTGTTTTCAGACCTACTCAATTATACATTAAAACGACTTCAGCTTCAAAAGCAAAGACTAAAGCACCTTTAAAGACAAAGAAACAAGTACAACAGCCTCATGGACAGGCCTCCATGCCCAAAAAACAGATGCTCAAAATGGCCGAAGACTTAATTACTTTGATCAGGGGTTCCCATCCCCCTCCTGAAAAAAGGCCTAGGCAAGAGACAGACTATGAATCTTTAGATCTGGTTTCCATTTCATCTGATTCCTCTTCTGATCAGGAATACTCATTTCCTCACTCTGAGGACTCTGATGCTGAAGAATCTATCCCTTCAGCCTCTCCTCCTGAGGACTACTCTTTTGGGGAAACCTTGCATACCATGCGGGAGCATTTCCACTGGGAGAGCCAAGATTTTTCAGAATCTAAGAAAAGGCTCAGAGACTTCCTTTTACTACCACAACACAGACCCCTAGCTATTCCACCTGTGTTAGACATTGTAGATGATGTGTTTTCAGAATCAAGGCTGACCCCTGACTCTTTACCTCCAGCTCCTGTTAAGCCGGACAGATACTACAGGTTTCCTGACTCTCATAAATTCCTTTTCAAAAACCCTGCTGCTGACCCAGAAACTATCTCTCAGGGTCCCAAAGAGGTCAAGGCTTCCACTGCAAAAAACCCTACCCCCTCTGACAGGAATTCTAGGGCACTAGACAGATGGGGAAAAAAGATTTACTCTTCTGCTACCTTGGCTATAAGGGCCTTAAATTGCCAGTTTCATATGCTCAAATATCAGCAATATAACATGTCACTGCTTAAACAGAAAATGTTGATAAATTCTGAATGTGCAGAAAACAAAGAAATGCAGGATTTATTGCATGCAGCTGAACAAGTTGGAAAGCATACTGATTTTTTGGAGGCCTCCTGCAGGGCCGCTGTTATGGGTTCTGTCATTAGGAGGCATGCTTGGTTAAAGGAACAAAATCTGCCTGATCATGTCAAAGCAAAATTATTAGATGCTCCATTACAGCATGATACCTTGTTTGGTGTTAAGGCCGAAGAGGTGTTAAAGAAAATGGAGGACAAAGCTAAATCTATACAAACGGTCAAGGATTTCTTACAGGTACAGCCTCCAAGATTTAGCGGACACTGGCCTACAAAGAATTGGTCCTTTCCAGTGTTAGACAGGCCACAAAGGAGCAGATCCAGACACCCTAGAGGCAGATCCCAGCCCCAAGGTTCGTACAGGTCTAAACAATGGGGTGCTTCTACCTCCAAAAGTGGAGAAGACAAATCACAGCCATACAGGAAACAGTCCCAATGACTTCCCCCTGCCTGCACCAAGCACTTATCTTCTGGCAGCACCTTTAGGGGGAAAACTAGCACTTTTTTTCTCAAAATTGGCACATAATAACCCAGGACAAATGGGTCCTAGACATAGTGTCACAAGGCTGCAAGTTTCACTTCCATAATCTGCCAAGGGTAAACGGTTGGCCAGACCTGCCAAAAAGTCAATGGGCAGAGGCACAAACACAAGTCTCATCCCTCATGGACATGAGGGCCATTCAACAAGTACCAGAGCAAGAGCAGGGACAAGGATTTTATTCAAGACTGTTCTTGGTACCAAGAAAGGACAAGGCCTGGAGACCAATACTGGACCTATCTATTCTAAACACATACCTGGATATACCAAAATTCAAAATGTTGACTCTACAGCAGCTTCTGCCCATGCTGGGCAAGAAGGCTTGGCTTGTGACATTAGACCTAAAAGAGGCATACTTGCATGTCCCAATCAGACAAACATTTATTTTTATTTTATTTATTTTATTTAACATTTGTTGACCGGGAAAGTCCGACTAGGTTCCACAGATCCTATTTTCAGCGGAGGCCGGGGGAGAAATACTCCAGAAGCATGTCTTTCGAATGTGGGAGGAAACCGGAGTACCTGGAGGAAACCCAAGCGAACGCAGGGAGAGCATGCAAACTCCACACAGAAGGCATCCCAGCCGAGAATCGAACCGGAGAACCTCTTGCTGTGAGGCAACAGCATTAACCGCTGCACCACTGCACCGCCCACTTGCAGAAGATACCTCAGATTCAAAGCTGGCTCAATGCATTACGAATTCTCTGCACTGCCCTTTGGCTTATCTACTGCGCCCAGCGTCTTTACAAAGTGCCTGGCACCAGTAATTGCATTCTGCAGACAAAGAGGAATACAAATATATCCTTACTTGGACGACTGCCTCATTTAAGCAGAGAACAAGGACATTCTACTACAGCATCTGGCATTTGTAAAGAGATTTCTAACATGCCTAGGGTACACAGTCAATGAAAAGAAATCAAAACTATTACCCTCTCAAGAGATAATTATCCTGGGTGCAAGCTTAAATACAACTGCCCAAATGGCTTATCTCATGCCAGACAAACAAAGGCAACTGACTACCTATTTCAAAATGTTGGCAACAAAGGCCCAGTTGTCTGCAAGGAAAAATTCTGCAGGCTTCGGGCTTCATGGCATCCTGCATTCTACTAATTCCATATGCCAGACTGCATATGAGGAAACTTCAGTGGTACCTAAAAAGTGTTTGGACTCAGCATTGCCACAGCCTGGAAACAAGCATTACCCTCATTCCCTGCCTGCAACAGGAGTTTAGATGGTGGGCGAAGGCTTGTCACCAGAACAAGGGACAGCCATTCACTTTACCCCTAGCCAGGCAGACATTAACAATGGATGCATCAGGTTATGCCTGGGGGGCCCACATGGCAGGAAGATTCAAGGCACATGGTCCGCAAACCAAATGCATCTACATATCACTCAAAAAGAGATGCTAGCTGTTCAGAATGCCCTGACAGCCTTCAAGGACCTACTTCATCCGGGACAACTACTGATAAAGACAGACAACACCACGGTCATGTGGTGTATAAACAAGCAGGGAGGCACTCATTCTTACCCCCTTTGCAGACTAGCCATGACCTTGTGGGACACAGCATTGACTTACCAAGTACATCTGTAGGCACAGTTCCTGTCAGGAAAGATAAATACTCTGGCAGATGAACTAAGCAGAAACCTCATGGATCCCCACGAATGGAAATTGGATCCACAAGTCTTCAGCATGATAGCAAGGAAATGGGGATGCCCGGATATAGATCTATTTGCCTCTCCTCACAACTACCAACTAAAAAGATTCTGCACAAGGACTTATCACAGACAAGCATGGAAAGTGGACGCCCTATCTTTCAGCTGGAAAAACTTAGCAGTATATGCCTTTCCTCCACTGCCTCTCCTCCCCAAGGTACTCCTAAAGGTCAGACAAGGGAAGCCAAACATGATACTGATTGCCCCAGACTGGCCCCGCCAGTACTTGTATCCAAATCTAAGGAACTTGTCTCAATGCCCGGCTTGGACCTTACCTCAAATACCTCATCTACTGTCCCAACAAAACAATCAGATCCTGCACTGCCAACTCAAGACCTTAAATCTGGCAGCATGGCGGATAATGTAGTCATACAAAACGCACCTCTCACTAAAGCTGTGATGGGTGTCATTTTGGAGGTCAGAAGGCCTAGTACCAGAAAATCTTATGCTGGAAAATGGAAGAGGTTCTGTGCTTGGAACCAGGCACAAGGAATTGACACAGCTGTACCAAATATTCCTCAGAATTTGCAATACTTACCTGAGAAGGTGGACAAAGGCCTATCCTTTTCATCAATTAAAAGTCATGCCTCTGCCATTTCGGCTCATTACAATACAGAGCCCACCAATCTTTTCTCATCCTTTGTTAAGGCAGTACCTCAGAGGAGCCAAAAACTTAAGGCCTCCAAGGAGATCACCAATACTTGCATGGGACCTTAACTATGTCTTGGAAAACTCACTCTGCCTCCTTTTGAGCCAGCCACTACAGCTGATATAAAGTTTTTATCTTGGAAAACAGCTCTGCTCCTAGCAATAACTTCTGCAAGACGAGTTTCAGAGCTGCAGGCTCTCATGGCTGTGGAACCTTTTATCATTTTTCATCCAGACAGGGTTTCTCTGAGGACAAACCCGACATTTATGCCTAAGGTAGTGTCCAGTGTGGCCCTTAACCAAACTATTCATCTGCCAACTTTTTATCCAAATCCACAGAACAAGGGGGAGAGAATTCTCCATTCTTTGGACATACACAGAAAGCTTTGCTTCTACTTGAACAGAACCAAAGTTTTCAGAAAGACAGAGCAATTACTAGTGGCATATGCTGCAGGATCACAAGGAAAGGCTATCTCAAAGCAGACTATTTCAAAGTGGATAGGCCACTGCATTCATTTCTGCTATTCACAACATGACAAGCCAGTGCCTAAGGGCATTAGGCCACATTCAACCAGAGCAGCAGCCACTTCAGCAGCCTTCCTCAGGGGAGTACCAACCAAAGACATTTTAGAGGCTCCTACCTGGAATTCAGTGTACACCTTTACAAAGCACTATCATCTTCCACTCTACTCTAAATCCAGGGCAGGCTTTGCCACTGCATTTCTGCAGGACCTCATAGCCGCTCCTAATGCTATTTAGCACCAGCCTCCCAACCATAGCTTTGGGATTCAACCCAATTGTAATGACTGCAGCAGTGAAACCCAGAGAACATAGTACAGTTGTGTACACTTACCATAAATGTAGATGTTCGAGTGTATTCACTGTTGCAATCCAGGTTACCCACCCGCCACCCCCCTTATTTTTGCTGGAACTTATCTGTACTTCTCTAATCTATACAACCTATGTGGTGTATTTGCTTGTAGATGAAGGTAAAATATACTTTGGTGCATGTGTGTTTTATTAACATATTTTTAGCCTACCCTTTTGGGGGCACCTGACATCTGGGGCAAGAAAAGCTGAAGAAAATGGCGTTGGCTGCATCTTTTATACCCCTGGCGCCCTGACGTCAGGGAAGAGGCGACAGCAACCGATGCCTGACCAAGACTTTGGAATTCAGGCCGACTGAGGGTAGCCTGCCAGCAGGGTAACCCAGTTGTAATGACTGCAACAGTGAATACACTCAAACATCTACATTTATGGTAAGTGTACACAACTGTACTTTTCAGCTTCCTCATCTTCCAACGCAGCCTGCTGACATTGAAGAGGAAGACTGTCCATCAACACTCTTTTTTTTCTTGTGCTGTATTCTGCATCTCTTTTTACCTTCCATTTTAGTTTAAAGGTGCACTCACTGAGATGTAGCTTTCTTACCTACCAGAAAAAAAGCTTTCCCTTGCACAGAGATCATCTCTCTGCCAGGTTTTCCCCATCCTCCTACCATTTCTAGGCCCTGTCTACTGCTCCAGCCAAGTGTGTGTATGCATGTTGTTACTCTCTTTCATCTATGCTTTGGCTGCTGGTACAGCTAGAACTTCTGAGCATTGTACCTCCAACCTCCTCTCGTAGTGTGTTTGCATCACCTCCCTAACCCTGCTTGAGTTCAAGTCAGCTGTCTTCTCTGAAAGAGCATTGGTACCTACATGCACTAACCCCTCTGCTTTGGTGATCACATTCTCCTACATTTTACTTAGTCTAAGCATGGAAAACATGCTCAGTGACATCTTGTGTGTCTCCTTTCTCACTTATGTAAACTCCTAATCCTTTTGTGATTTACTCCAAAATCCTTTTCTGTATCTCCTTCATTTTCTGCACACACCTTTCTTTCCAAAATATTCACATGTACTCGAACTGCTCTGTTTTTCACACTCTGTCTTTAGATTCCTGCCAAGTATATCACTGAGTATATGCTGATTGCCCATGGTGCATCTTTTCTTTTGTTTTCTTTTATTTTTTTCTTTTCCAGCTCTTCTTTGCTCTTCCTGTAAGCTGTGTTCTTCCTGTAAGACCTCTCCACTTTTCTGTCAGTTTTGCCATCTGCCTTTCCTGTCTGGTCAACTGTTCCTCACTGCATTGATGCATTCTTCCCTTCTGTTCAACTGGTGGTGTTGAATCCTGCTTGACCACTTACAGATCTTTAGTCCCTTAACGTGCCTCAATATCCATCCTAGCTTTCTTACGTTTTTCTCTTCTGTTCTTTTCTTTTTTCTGATAGATATATTTTTGGTGTATAGCTTGGCCTTTTAAGTGTTGTCCGTGATCTACTAGACAAATGCCAGACAAGTGAAAAAGTGTAAGATGATTATGATTAGAGGACAGATGCTTCTTAGTTCACTGTACCATAAAATTCCTTACTTGGGGAGAAAAGCTCAAGTACCCCCGTTGTGATCAAAGGCAATGCTGTCCTCTGTATTAAAATGAAATAATTAAGAAATAATCTGAGACTGGGTGTGTGTATGACCAGGTTTATAAACAGTTAATGTGCTTTGATCATTAGGATGAAGCTCAAGTGATCAAACAAAGCCAAGTGAGGGTAAATCTTGTGATACTCGCAGCCAGTTGTGGATTATTGCTCTTATGCAATGATATTACTTGAGACATAAATCAGTTACCCTTCCTAAATAATGTCATTGTATAAAGGCACTTTAGTGTTCCTCAGTTTCCATAGTGATGTACTGCTCATGTGTAAGACATATATGAAAGTATGCTTGCACAATATTTCAGTACAATACAGTAAAAAGACTCACGCTGTTTTTAGATTCCTACCAAATATATCACTTAATATAATACTAATGCTATCAGAACTGATTTATTTTAAACCTGTAATTCACTGTACTTTTTGGTTTCCCATACCATATATGTAGAAGGCGTTTACAGACAGCTGCACTAATGATAATCCTATACTTTTCTCAGGAGTTCTTGCTTTTGTGTGAGGTTAGTTTGCATTCCTGCAAATCGCTGATTTCATTTACAACGGGATTTTGAAAGTACTATAGCTAATGGTTACTGGGAGTATGATGGCTCATACTGCCAGTTACCATATTTCTCAGTTGTGCACAGTTTTAGATAAGTTTCTTGTTTTTTTTCTCAAATATTGTACTGCCCCTTTTAAAATATCTTATGGATGGAATTATAAAGCATATTCTTTAAAAAAAAAAAAAAAAAAAAGGCTGCTTTTCAAAAAGACATCAGCATTTGACCATTTGACTTTCTGTTGGGATACGCTCAGTTTGCAGTGGGTTCGCAGACTGGTACAATCAGAGTATTTGCTTTTGAATACCTGTGTGTTTTTATTGTAGAATAAGGAGTTGCAACTCTATGGGTAAGCTCTGAGAGTAAGAAAGGTAAGTGATTACTGTCTAAATGTCTAAGAGGTTGTAGTTTAGTTTGCCTTTATACAGGTTTAGTGTTATGCACAGTTGCACTGCTGGGATTCAGATATATGGAGTAGAAAAAAAATAAATTCCCAGAATTCAGTCGATTGTTGTGAATTCAATGATGAGTGGTAAACCAGGGATGAGCTTACGGTTTACATTTGATGGCTTTGAAGTATCAAGAGCATAATTCTAGTTCTCTTTTCCAGCTACACAGTTTAGTAGAGACGGCAGTTTTGTTCCTCCTCTTATTCAGTGAGCAAGGCATTTGGGGGTCAGTCCTCCTTAATTGCTATAGGCCTGGTGGATGTTGATCACTTCCTTAATTGGTATTGGGCTGGTGGATGTTGATCACTTCCTTAACTGCTATAGGCCTGGTGGACGTTGAGCACTTCTTTAATTTCTATAGGCCTGACGGACGTTAAGGACTTCTTTAATTGCTATAGGCCTGGTGGATGTTTGGTAGTAGTTGAACACTCGGTATTACTTTTTTCGGTACTTACATATTAATGGAACCAGGTTCCAAACCTATCATCATACTTCATGTAATGGAGAACTTTATGCCGTCCAAGTGACAAACGACGCAGCAGCACACAAGCACTTTCCCCAAAAAAACTTAATGTGTTTAGTATCGTAAATGTCCAGCTTATGTCAGCTGCAAGATCTTAACAGCACAGATCTGAATAATCTTTACAAGTAAAATTCAAACCAGCAAGAGGACTGCTGCAGAATACATAGGCTACAAGAGAACATCCATATGAAAAAAAATGGGACTTGTGTATTATCGCAAAATCTTTCTAACCAAGAGAGGGTTGACAGCTGTAATTTTCAAGAATTATAACTTTATGCTGTCCAACTGACAAACGAGACAGCAGCACGCAAGCACTTTCCACACAAAAGTTTACATCTTTAGTATCTTAAATGTCCAGCTTAAGTTGGCTCCAGGAGCTTACCAGCAGAGATCTGAATATGTATAAGTAAAATTCACGCCAGCGGCGCAACTGCTGCAGAATACGTAGGCTACAAGGGAACGTCCATATGAAAAAAAACAGTACTGTATTATTGCAAAATCTTTCAAACTAAGAACAGATCGCTTTATGAAAAAAAGGAACAAAATATCCATAACATGACGAATAATGACAGGTTTGGAACCTGGTTGCGATAATACGCAAGTATCCTTTTTTCTTGGATTGTGCTGCAGTTGTACAGGAAACCTGGATTTAAAGGTCTCATCTTTGGCCTGATGTTAAGAGAACTTTTCTAGCCTTCTGTCTTTACACAAGGTCTAGGTGAAATTATTCCACGTATTACCTTTTGTGTGAGAGCAGCACAGCACTTAATCTTTAGATCATTCTAACCCTCTTTATCTCTGCATTGGCCCTATTTCTACTTGGCATTCTGACCTGACATTGGTATTGCTCCGTTTGCTTCAGCCATTACTGTTCGTATTATATTCATATATCATATATAACAGGTTGATAAGTCCTGGAAAGGCTTTACTTTTTGCCTGCTAAAAAGATGCTATATACCCTTTCTGTCTCACAGTCATCTTGGAGTACCTTTAAATTCTCCATTACAGATACCTGCCAATTCTTCATTGTATGTACTTGTCATATTTGGGCTGGCCCCTTATAACATTTCTTGATTACCCTTTGACTAAACTAAATTTTTAGATGTAAAATTTGACATTTATTTACGTTTTTTGCCTTCACATGATGTGCATTTCTTAAATCCATACATTCTAATAAGATCATATCATGCAGTGCTCTAAATGTCAGACTCTGGTCATCTCTTTAACATTAAGAGAATAGTCCCAGGTGTCTCGTTCTAACATTGTAAGAAAACGTCTCCTTGTAAACATTCTTTTCATGCTTTTTTGTGTGATTCTTAACTCCTCAGTGCACTCTGGAAGCACCATCATACTAGGTGACTTTAACTACCCTAATATAGACTGGGAACACTACTCAAGCCCGAACACTCTAACCCAAAGATTCCTGGAGTTCATAAACTCAAATGCCATGGAACAACTAGTCACCATCCCCACAAGAGGAGAAAACATACTTGATCTCATCATCACGAACATGGGATCAAAATGTTCAACACCGGAAGTATACCCCTCACTGGTGAGATCAGATCATAAACTAATCTCGCTGGAGGTCCTCATCCCGCCCCCACCTGAAACAAAAAAGACCACAGTGAAAAACTTCTCAAAAGCCGATTTCACACTTCTAAAAACTAGTGTGGTCTCCTTTAAGGCCCCTGAGACAGTGGTAAACATTACTCAAACCGCTGAATCACTTACAAATGCCTTCTACCAGCACCTACAGGACTGCATGGATCAGGCAATCCCAAACAAAACTAAGACTCTCTGTACCAAAGGCAAGCGCCCAGTCTGGTGGACCCCAGCCATAAACAAGCTCTACAACAAAAGGAGGAAGCTACTACAAGATAGAGCAAAATCCTTGAAAGGTAAGACACCTTTGATCATTATAAGTAAAAACTAAGAGCTCTCATAAAATCATCCAAGGCAAATTTTGAGAGAAAAATCGCCAAGGACTCTAAAGAGAATCATAAGGCCTTCTTTAGCTATGTTAGAAACCTAGGAGGAAACTCCCAGATATGCTCAGAATTAGTTCAAAATGATGTGAAAATTACTGAACCTACACACATTGCCAACATACTGGCTGACAGGTTCAGTGCAAACTTCTCCCTCCCCAAAAGGAGAGATATCTATTCCAGAGGATTGTAGCCCCCAAACATCTCCAACGCCCAGGTGAGAACTGCCCTCACTAAGGCAAAAACACAGCATCCATGGGACCGGATGGTGTCCCGGCTGTGTGCTTCATGAACTCAATGAGGAATTAAACCCACAGTTAGGACAGCTGTTTAATCTTAGCCTCACCTCAGGATACGTACCCAAGGAGTGGCGCACGGCGACTGTGGTCCCACTTCATAAGGGCGGTGCCTCCACAGACCCTGGAAATTACCGCCCCATTAGCTTGACAAGCCTTATTTGCAAAGCCATGGAGAGGATCATAATGGAACTCATAAATAAAGACATAGGGAACTTGCAGACTTTGGATCCAACTCAGTTTGGCTTTGTCAAAGGCAGATCCTGCCTCTTAAACTTGGTTGACTTTTTCGAGACAGTCACCAAGGCCATTGATGAGGGAAAGGCAGTCCATACAGCCTACCTCGACCTGGCAAAGGCCTTCACACAATACCCCACTCAGGTATCATCGAAAAACTCATCAGCTTGAATGTAAACCCATACATCACAAGATGGGTTGCAAACTGGCTAAGTGACAGAACCCACAGGGTCAGAGTTGCTGGAGCCATGTCAGACTCAAAGCCTGTCACAAGTGGTGTCCCACAGGGCTCAGTCCTGGGTCCACTCTTGTTCGCATCTACTTTTCTGAAGTACAAGCAAACACAGGAGGGTTATGGCTGACAAAGTTTGCAGATGACTGCAAACTGGGCCATAGTCGAAAACACATCTGACACAGATATCCTCCAGAAGGGCCTCACAGAAATGGATAACTGGTGCCAGAGCCATGGCCTGAAGTTAAACTCCAAAAATGCATAGTCATACCCTTTGGGAAAAACAAGGCTACCCCTAGCTACCATATAGGTGGCAATCCACTGAGCACAGAAAAAGTCATCAGAGATCTGGGGACCCAGGTTGACAGTAGCCTTCGCTTGACACTCATGTTGCTAAAGTAGTTAGGAAAACCTTCTATATCACCCACCTGATCATGAAGGGATTCACATCTAGATCAAGGGAGGTCATCGTCCCCTGTACTCATCACTTATTAGACCTATGATTGAGTACAATGCCCGCTCGAATGTATCTGACCAGACACCTGCTGCAGCTTGAAAGGCCCCAAAAGTTCCTCACCAAAAGGATAAAGGGTCTCAAAATATGTCTTATGCTGCCCGACTGAAAGAACTCCAGCTCTATTCAGTCTCATACCGCTTGCTCAGAGGTGACCTGTGCCTGACATATAAGGCCATGTCAAACCCAGATTTGATGAATATGCTTCACCTCAAAAATCTAGATCCCTCAGAACCACAAGGGCGGAGACTTAAACCTTGACACGGTTATAAATAGAACGTGCTGGAGGGACAGATTCATCACCCAGAGACTCCCTATGCTGTGGAACAAAATCCCGGTACATGTGAGGCAGAGCACCTCTCTGGTCTTGTTCAAGAGGAATCTTGACCAATGGATGGGAGATTGCAGATATACCCCAGGGATTACTTCAGCGTCACTGCTTGACAGAGGCACAGCAAAATGATAGGCATAGTTTTTATTCAAACTAAAGGGGTGGCGAAAGCCACATAACTATGGGCTAGGCTTATAAATGCCCTTGGGCAGATAGCCTAGTATGAACCTATGAACCTATGAACCTATGTTGTTGCCATATTCCAAGACCGGCCTTAATGATACACTGTAAAGAGGTACTGTAATTTCTAGGTTCTTGCTTGACCACATTTCCAATCTATAACAAGTTCAAAACTTCATTTCTGAATGTGCTTCCACTCTATTTCTTTGTACTACTGCTTAATCTCTTTTATATAATTACCATATCAACAGTATGGCAGTCATAACCTAGCCTTGCCCATTCTAACTGCTTTCTCAGTTTATGTTCATTGGTCCAGTTGTGTAAATTAGTAAGGAATGTGCTTGTCTCATGTATGCATTTCATGTTTTGAGGAAGTTTCAGTCTGTTTTTTCTTTCTTTTTTGCTTGAAGCACTGTATTTGGCAAGTGATGTTGCCAAAATCAGGTGGGGTGGTCAGTGATATAGTCTTCCTGTGCTGGCATTTGTAACACTCTCAGTAGTCTCTTCTCCTTTGGATACCCAATTGTTTAATTAATCTGTATTGTTTTAGTTTTGTCTTCAGTGTCTAGGGACTGGATGTACGTTGTAATTGCATCTCTCACAGAAGGCATATTCCTGTGAATAGCTGTTTGTTTGCGTTACTTCAGGGAAAACGACATGCAGCAGTAGTATTGTGTACAGCAGGCTTTATGCTGTGGACTGTCTGCAACTTTGGTGTGTGGTGATTGTTTTGCAAGATTGATTAGAGAAAATGCTAAATAATATGACCTATAGAAAGACAAGGAAATAGTGAATGAAGAATGATACTGTATAAGGTCAGAAGTCTATATAGATGGACAAATGTGTGCTTTGCTTTTACAGTGCGGTATAGATAGTGCAGGCATAACAGAAATACAACAATGAGTAGGAATTGAGATACTGTGAACCATAGCTTAAGGATCCACAGAAGGAGCAGATGGTCGTAGATCATGGCACAGAGGAAAAAGATGTCTGGAACAAGAAAAATATGTTCTCTAAGTGACCATTGATACAAAATACAAGAGAGAAAAAGTAACATATTGGTGGTGGTGGTGGGGGGGACTGCTGGCTGGTCCCAGTGGGTAACTACAGTGTGTACTACACACCATGAGAAGCAGGGAGTAAAGGTGACATGAGCCTATGAAGCAGGATTAACTACACTCCTGGAGAATCTTGTTCTTTCATCGGGAAAATGCAGATGTTGACATCTAGTGTTAAGGGTAGGGAATGTAGAAGCTTCGGTGGTAGGTAATGTGGAGCAAAAGCTTTTATACCAGAAATAATATATAGAGATTGGCATGACAGCATTTAAGTGAAACAACCAAGTAAATAAGAGGAACCAAGTTGTTTGTGCTTCTGCCATCTCTGCAGTTGCTCTAGGGCATGTCAGAAGGAGAGAGAAATATGAACATACAGATGTTATTTCATTAGTAGTATTTAATAAAGAGGGGTGGAGGAAACTAAGAAGAAGGGAGAGACTGTGAAATTGTATTAAGGACAGAGGGAGAAAAGGAGTAAAACCATTCATCAGAAGTAGAAGGGGATGTAAAGTGAGAAGTAAAGCAGGCTGTCAGTGAAGATGAGGCCTCTAGAAGAAAGGGAAGCTGTAGGTAGAATTAAGAAAAAGCCACCATTGAATATGTCTTGAAAAAGATAGCATAGCTCTCATGGCAGGCCAAAATAGTCTTAGGGGGAAAAAAAGCTGGGCTGAAGTACTTTGGAGAATATAAGAGGTAAGAGAAAAAGCCAAAAGATCACCTTGTTGAAGGTAGAAAGAGGGTTGTATTGCTACAAATTAGGTTTATTATGGAATGTGTTACTTGTGTGCCTGTTGGAATTCCAGGGAATGTAATTGCAGTCCTCTTTGTTGTGTAACTGCGGGTACAGATGGAGACACAACTGTCCTAAGTCCAAGGTTGTAGTTTCTTGGACTTTGCCTACTAATCTGAAGTACAACATTGTTTGAGTCAGTTTATACTTTAGCAGTTGGGGAGGGAACATAATCCCCATGTCAGTGAGGTACAGGGGGAAGCTCCTCTGCAAAAACATTTTAAAGATATAACTGCAAGTTTCAAAATTCATATTATTTGTTAAAACTCTCTCTTTTTTAAATGTTGGGATTCATAGCATCAGGTCCTGCATATCTGATAGAAGCATGAATTGTTCACATTTTTTATTTGTAAAGGTGTTGCAAGACACTAATGCAAAGTATAGCAGACATGCAGAGGAACAAAAGGGCAGATTCAATAATGGTAGATAAATGGAGCAGGAGCTGTGGGTCTTCAAGGAGGTAAGACACAAGGTCAAGCTGACCTACCTCTCAGGATGTTAGAGGAATGATATTGGTGCTTGGTTCGTCACTGGCAGAACTTTAGTTTCTTTGAGTGACTTTTGTAGTGTCATTCAGTAGGGGATGGTGACAGTAGCTCCTTTGCATAAAGGTGGGTTCTAAATGGAGCCAGGACATTGGTAGGGCTTAATCTGGAAGAAGGTTCTGCATAGCAGGGTAGCTATGCTTCTGAGTGCTAATTCTGTGGCATGTAGGAGAAAACATGATATGTCCTTCTATTCTAATGTTACAGTATTCTTAACTGTAGGGAGGTTGCTGCGTTCAGCACCGGACATCCGGCCAGTATATCAACGTCTTAGGAGCAGGGGTACCTGCAACGTTGCTTGTCAGAGCCATAAGCCGACGTCTGCACATACCCACATCAGAATTTTTCTGCTGCAGTGATTTACGGATCTCCGATCGCCAGCTCCTGGAATCAGTTCTCTCATTTGCTTCGGCAGTCCAATACAGATAAGTACCCTTTTGGGTTTTTTGTTACCTTTTGTATAGCTTTTCAAACGTACATGTCAGCTAGGAAGGGGAAGTGTGCTTGTGGGAGACAAATTCCACATAAGGACACGCATGATAAGTGCTTATTCTGTTCAGGTAAAGGCCATGGCCATACGTCTTGCGACATCTGCAGGTCTTTTGTACCAAAAACGCTTTGCAGCCATCTGGCTGCTTTAAAACTTTATTTAGAAAACCAGAGACTCCGACATCTAGCATTAGCCATTGAGGCTGAGGTCAGTACCTCAGACGAGCCACCTCAGAAGAAGGCCAAATAGTTCGGCCTGACACCCATGCTGCACCTCAGGAGTCTGATGAGACTCTCGAGGCAGATGTTAGCCCAGGATCCCATCAGACACCTGTTTCCCAGCTAGAACGGAGAACCTTGGTGGAAGACGGTTCAGCAGAAACGCAGAGTATGTCCACTGAGGTTCATCAGCCATCAGCTCCTGATGGCGAGGGGGAACCAAGGCTAGTGACATCGGAGGGGGCTATTCCAGTCTTTCCATCTTCCCAGACGTTGGCTTCTAAACCAATTCATCCTTTTACCCCTCTAAAGAAGAAACAGAAATTGAAACGTAGAGAAGCAGAACCAGCTCCTGGATAGGACGTTTTTTCCCAAAGTCCTTTCAGAGCCTTCCAGGCCTTCCAGACTCTGGTTACCACAACCAGCACCTACACCTGTGCAGGCATAGAGGATTTAGAAGAAGAACTCTCTTCCTCTGATGAATCACTTACTTATTGCTCCCAGATTGAATTCCCCCAAGGATTTCATTGCTCCTCAGGAGGAGGACACTATTAGTCCTGAATCTTCAGGGGAAGAATTCTCCTTTGGGGACACCATTTCTCTTATGAGAGAACATTTCAAACGGCAGGCCTTAGATGTTTCAGAAACAAAAAAGAGATGGTTTGAATTACTGCAGATGGACCAACCATCTTCATCTGCAGTCCCTCCCCGCTCCATGCCTTTCATGATGCCTTTCTGGCTCCATCCCAGGTCCCTGATTCTTAGCCTCCAGCTTCCAAACATTCAGATAGGTTTTATAAAGTTCCTCCGGATACACAGTTCTTATTCAAGAAACTCCCCTGTAGACCCTGCTGTTATAGTAGTGTCAGCAGATAAAGCATCCAGACAGCTGCCTGTTACCTCTCTGTTTCCCACTGACAACGGCAGCAAAATTATGGATAGACTAGGGAAGAAAGTGTATACTACTACTACTCTAGCCATCAGAGCCCTAAATTATCAAACTCACACGACACGGCTAGGTTTGTTTTAGATACCTTATCAAAAGCCTCTGCATTTATACCAGATGTGCCAGACTCTCCTGCTAAGTCACAACTCTCTGCCCTGCTATGTACCACCTCTCAGGTGACCAGGCACTCCATCAAGTGCAGTTATGATGCGGTAGAGGCATCTTCCAAATCTGCAGCCTCAGGTTCTGTCCTGAGAAGATATTCTTTGGTGAGGCTCCATCCCCTTCCCATGGATGTCCAAGCCAAATTGCTGGATGCACCACTTGTTAATAAGGCTCTCTTTGGTGCAGCTTCTGCAGAGCTCCTTAAATCCCCTCCAGGAAAAGGACAAGGAGCTACAAAATTTAAAACATTTGCTAGTCTCCCCTATTCCTAGGTACCATAGGAACTACCCTCAAAAGACCACCTTTGTTAGGAGGCAGTCATTACAGTCTAATGCCCCACAGGCTAAGGGACAGAGACAGTCTAGGAAATGCTCCACTTCTAGACTATCTTCACTTCCACTTCCTTTCAGAGGCAGCATGACTGGGACAGAGCCCCTCCACTGTGACTTAAACCTATCAACTCCACTCCCCTATCCCTCCATCTCACCCATTCCTTACCCTCCTGGCAGAAAATAAAGTTAGAGGCTTGGGTCCTCTCCATCATTCAAAAAGGATACTTTGTGACTTGGTGGAGACTTCCTCCTTTTCAGCGGATACCCCAACCTCCTCCAAGTAAGCTTCACCTATTTTCCCCAATTGTGGATCAGCTCCAAGCTCAGGGCACCATAGAAAGAGTACCTCCAGAAAAGACAAGGGTTTTTACTCCAGGATGTTTTTGGTCCCAAGAAAGGATGGCCCTTGGAGACCAATTCTGGATCTGTCTGTTCTCAAACTATTCCTCAAGGTGCCTACCTTCAAAATGCTCGCCTTGTATTACCTCCTACCTCTCATCCCCCACCAAGCCTTCATGGTATCCCTGGATCTGAAGGATGTCTACCTTCATATTCCTGTTCATCCCAGCTACAAGAAAGTCCTATGCTTTTCAATGGGTTCTGTGCATTTTAAATTTTCTGCATTGCCATTTGGGCTCTCCACAGACTCCAGAGTATTCACAAAGTGCCTAGTTCCAGTTATTGCCCACTGCAGAGTGCAGAGCATTCAAATATATACCCATACCTGGACGACCTATTGATAATTCACCAGGACTGCCACACCCTCCACCACCACCTATGCATGCTGTCCAAAACCCTGGCAAACCTAGGGTTCACTGTGAACCAAAAGAAATCTCACCTGACACCCACCCAAGACCTAGTTTTCTTAGGTTACAAGATAAAAACAGAAGGTAGAAGCCTTCATCCATCACCTCCAAACACTCCTCTCTTTCCAAACCTTATCAGCCAGGGAATTCCTGAGGGTCCTAGGCCCCATGGCATCCCTAATACCCATGCTTCCCCTTAGCAAGGCTGCATATGAGGAAGTTCCAGTGGGTGCAGAAGAGTTGGTGAAACCAACATTCCCACCCTCTGGATATTTCCCTACCTCTCCTTCCATGCCTGAAAAAAGAGCTGGAGTGGTGGATTGCAGCCATACACCTCAGTCAAGGCAAATCTTTGCAAATCCCTTCACCTTCGCAACATATTTTCACAGATGCTTCAAACCTGGGTTGGGGAGCAGTTTTGCAAAACAAAGTTCAGGGAGAGTGGTCCTTCCTCAGGCAAATGGACCACATCAGTATCAAAAATATGAGGGCCCATCTCCTAGCATTGCAAACATTTCACCAAATTCTCTTACCAGGTTCATTGAAAGTTGTTACAGACAATATTACTGTCCTGTGGTATATCAACAAGCGGGGGGAGGGTTCTACCCGCTCTGCAGCTTGGCAATTCAGATTTGGTCCCTAGCAGCAGAATTACACATTCACCTGCAAGCAGTGTACATTCCTTCTGCAGAGAATGTAAGGCGGACACTCTTAGCAGAACCTCTGCATCCTCTCACAAATGGATGTTTCACTGGGAGGTGTTTTTGGAGCTTATTCACAAGTGGGGTATTCCTCTGGCAGATCTGTTTGCCTCCTCCAAGACTAGGCAGATGCCTCTGTTTTGCACAAGGGATCCACATCCACAAGCTTGGAAGGTAGACACCCTCTCTTTTTCTTGGGCGGGGATGTATCTTTATGCCTTTCTCCCCTTCACACTCATTCAAAAAGTCCTTCTGAAGATTCAGAGGGACAAACCAAAAATCCTGCTGGTGACTCCCTTTTGACCAAGACAGCATCGGTTTCCCCTGCTTCACTTACTAGCCAAGGGCAATCACCACAGGTTTACCTCACCGATTCAACCTACTCACTCAAGACGGGGGGGGGGGTCTCTCATACACTCTTGGGTGCTCAACCTCAGACTCCCTCTATGGGTGACAGAGTTCTGATCCCTTTCAGACACCTATATTCAGAGGATGCACTCAATGTCCTTCTGGAGGCCAGGAAACCTAGTACCAGGAGAAATTATATGGCAAAATGGAAAAGATTCTCCAGGTGGCGTCAAAAGAAAAACAGGACCCCTTTCTTACTTGTGTGAGCGTCTACATTCAGGACGGACTTACTCTTCTGTTAAGGTACACTTCTCAGCCATTTCTGCCTGTTTCCCCGTGGTACCTCCCTTGGCATCCAGATTAGAGGTAAAACCGTTTTTTGAGGGGTCTTTCATATCAGACCCTCTTGTAAACCAATACTGCCTTCATTGGACCTTAATTTTGTCCTTGAAAAACTCACACTACCTCCATTTGAACCAGCTCACTTAGTATCACTGAAGCTATGTTCTTGGAAAACAGTATTGCTGGTAGCCCTCACATCTGCCAGGAGGGTCTCAGAAATTCAAGCCCTGGTGGCTAACCCTCCTTACTTCATAGTTCAGACCACTGCAAAACGAATCCACGGAGAGCCAGTATGTTGCAGAAAAAGATTTTAATAGATACTTAGCGCTTTCACCAAACAAACTGTGGCATCATCAGAGTCGTACATTCCAATCAAAGAACACCAGGTTTAAATAGTTGTTTGATTAAAACAATAATTCAATAATTAACTAATTAATGAATTAAATGAAACCTAGCACATCCTTAAACAAACACTACCATTCAACCAGTCCTTAGTACCTTCAATATAACTGTTACAACACCCAACATAAAATATTTAATATTTTTTAAAAACATTAAAATTCTCTAACCATATGTATAATATGTATTATATTGTATTATATATATATAAAAATATAATATATTGTGTTTAACATACACACAATAATGGTTGCAAAATTAAATAAAAATAAACAAAAAACCTTGCAATACATTGTAGCCCTTATATCATGTATGATTTTTGCCTCAAAATAGGTTTTAATGAAATACAATCGTTTAAACCAGGCTGCTTCATTGCATTTAGCCTAAGTTGCCACTCTGTTTCACGAAGAGCTACTTTGTTCCCAATATCACCACCTTGGTCCGTGACGACCCGATCAATAATAAAAAACAAAAACTTCTTAAAACTAGAGCATTTAACAGAATGCAGGTATAGGGCATTGTGCGCATCTTTATTTTTCACACATCTAACATGCTCCAACACCCTGTCCCTTAGCCTACGTGTGGTCATTCCAATATAGAATGCATCACATGAGGTGCATGAAGCAATGTAAATAATGTTTTTACTATTACAATTACATGCCCCCAGACATGCCAAAGTACGTCCAAAATTTGCCACACAAATATAAGGCCCTTCTGCTATAAACCTGCATGCCCTACATGTTCCACATTTACCCATCATGGGCCTAACTGATTTAGGGATCCTTTCAAGAATACTCTTCAAATTAGGTCCTTTACTAAAAACAATTCTAGGTTCAGGCCCTATAATAGTCTTTAATTCCATACTTAAACTGTTATCCCATAAACTTTTCATTGTAGTACACATTTCAGAAGCTTTTTCACTAAACTGTAAAACAAAAACTGGGTCCTGGTTAATCATCTCTTTTTCTCTTTCACTGGAACTCACAACCTCACCAAACCTCTCCAACCTTTCATTGATCCCACACTTCCTTAAAATAGGGTAGTATACTGTTCTCCTCGTTTTGTACACCTCTTTCTTAATTTTTAATAGTAAATTCAAAGGATACCCACGATCCAATAACATCCCAATTAACTTGTACATCTCCTTCCTGAACATTCCCTCGTCACTGACCAATCTAGATGTACGAACCATCTGACCCTTTGCCACCCCTTTCCTCTGGTGAAAGGGATGGCAACTGTTGAAATGCAATAATGAATTTGAATAGTTCTCCTTCCTAAAAATTGTACTCAATAAACCATCCCCATCCTTAATAATAGTAATATCCAAAAAATTAATACTTTCCTTACTCCAAGTGTGGGCGAATTTTAAAAATTTTGTAGTTCCATTCAAGTAATTCACAAATTGAAGTGCCTCATTTTCATGTCCTCCCCACAAAATGAGTAAATCATCCAGAAATCTACTGTAGAGAACAATTTTGGAATAGAACATCGATGTAAACACAAATGACCTTTCCCAAGCCAACAACACTAGATTTGCAAAGGTCGGGGCACATTTGGCACCCATTGCCATTCCCGAACACTGTTTGAATTACTCCCCTTCAAATTTCATAAAATTGTTATGTAAGACCATCTCCATCAAATCATACAACAAGTTTATTCTACTCTTGTCAACCTTGTCACTTGAATTCAGGCTTTCAGAAAACATATCTAATCCTTCCCCATGCGGAATCACTGAAAATAGATTGACTATGTCGATGGTGAGAAAACTGTATAAACTACTCTCAACCTCAACTTTTCCCAACCTTTCCAAACAATGCCAAGAATCTCTCACGATGGATATGATGTACATCCTGCAAAGCTGGTTTAGAAACCACATCTACAAAGGAAGCCAAAGGTTCAGTCTTAGAGCCCTTTGCGCGGCCAGTATCGGCCTGAATAACAAGGGGTTCACTCCTTTGTGCACTTTGGGTATACCAAAGATACTTGGCATAATAGGATGTTTAACCTGCAAATAATCAAATTCATCTTCACTTATTGTACCCTGAAACAAGGCATCCATCAAAAATAAATCAATATTTTTGTATGCCGTGTTAACTTCATTTAGAGACACTCTACAATAAACAGTTTCATCATCCAATAAATTCATCATAGCAGCAAGATAGTCAATTTTATACATAAGTACCATCCCCCCACCTTTGTCAGGCTTCATACATCTAGTGTTGTTTGCTAATCTCAACTCAGTCAGAATCTGTCTTTCTCCTTCATCAATATTGTCATCCCAAAGATATTTCTGGAGACAAATTCTCCTAAATTCACATTCTATCATCCTCTCAAAATTCAATATTTCTGTATTGTGCGGGGGAACAAATAAACTTTTCCTTTTTAAAGTAAAAGCCCCAGTTCCAGGGCTCCCAGCATTAAGTAAATGTTTCTCTCCAAGGTAAAGTTTAAGGTTCACTCTTCTCAAAAACAACTTAAGGTTGGTCAAAACATGGGCAACATCCAGCTTGAAATTGGGAACAAAGTTGATCCCTCTACTAAATAATTTATAATAACTGTCAGAAAGTGTTGTGTCAGTATAGTTATAAATAATAAAATTAAACCTCCTATCAACAGCACAGCACAATCCATTGTTGTTTTCAACATTACTAATTTCATCAAAATTTCCATTTTCGAAACTTCCATTGTTAACAATCAAGATGTCAACATTCTTGTCCCCAATGCCCTCAACACCACCACCACCAAGGAATTGGATAGGGTTGGATGTAGAATGAAACGGTGATAATACATGCTGACTGTCTAACAAAGAACCTTCGGTTGTTTCAACCTGTACTTCTAAGCCTTCACTTGCAAAATTGTCATAAACATTCTTACTGTTGATATAACTAGACCCAGGTTGCATATCTAAATAAAACTCACATAAAACGTCATGATTTCCATCTGTGCACACACAGTTAATATTGTCAAATAAACTCAACTTGTCACTCTGTTCCTCAAATACACCCCCTCCCCTCCAAATGTCCCCTTGGAAAGTTCTGTAACGAGTTCTGATTTTTGTTGTAAATCCTCTCCGACCTCCGGAGCTCGTTCGGTTGGTCTAAAAAATCTTCTGCCATCTCACTTTCACTGTCCAGTGCATGGAACTCATCCACTTTTCCAGCACCAAACCCCTCATTGTGAACACTAGCAACATGGTTCAATTTGCACCCTGGAGGATAAGCGTTTTTGCTCCCATAATCCGCTTTGTCCCTCAGTAATTTTCTCTGTTTAATATTTTTACTTTTGCATATACCTGCATTCTGTTATATGCTCTAGTTTTAAGAAGTTTTTGTTTTTTATTATTGATCGGGTCGTCACGGACCAAGGTGGTGATATTGGGAACAAAGTAGCTCTTCGTGAAACAGAGTGGCAACTTAGGCTAAATGCAATGAAGCAGCCTGGTTTAAACGATTGTATTTCATTAAAACCTATTTTGAGGCAAAAATCATACATGATATAAGGGCTACAATGTATTGCAAGGTTTTTTGTTTATTTTTATTTAATTTTGCAACCATTATTGTGTGTATGTTAAACACAATATATTATATTTTATATATATATAATACAATATAATACATATTATACATATGGTTAGAGAATTTTAATGTTTTTAAAAAATATTAAATATTTTATGTTGGGTGTTGTAACAGTTATATTGAAGGTACTAAGGATTGGTTGAATGGTAGTGTTTGTTTAAGGATGTGGTAGGTTTAATTTAATTCATTAATTAGTTAATTATTGAATTATTGTTTTAATCAAACAACTATTTAAACCTGGTGTTCTTTGATTGGAATGTATGACTCTGATGATGCCACAGTTTGTTTGGTGAAAGCGCTAAGTCTCTATTAAAATTTTTTTCTGCAACATACTGGCTCTCCGTGGATTCGTTTTGCAGTGGTCTGAACTGTTTTGTTTGGTTATTCTTCGTTTTACCCTGGATTGGGTTGTATTTGCCTCCTTACTTCATCTTCCATAAGGACGGGGTCTCCCTCAGGACTATCCCTTCCTTCATGCCTGAAATGGTTAATGAGCTGTCCTTGAATGAGGCCATTAACCTCCCTGTTTTTTTTCCCTCAACCTCAAAATTCCTCTGAAAGAACCCTACATTCCTTGGATGTTCATAGACCACTTAGATATTACCTGGACAAGACCAAATCCATTAGAAAGTCTTACCAGCTGTTTGTCTTATTTCACCCAAAAGCCTTGGGGAAGGCAGTCTCTAAACAGGCTATATCATCATAGATTTCTAAAGCTGTCTCTGCTTGTTATTCCTTTCATGGAAAGGATTTAACTGCCAATGTCAGAGTGCATTCTACTAGGGCAGCTGCTTCTTCAGCAGCCTTTTTCAGGGGGGTAGACTATGCTTCCATACTGGAAGCGGCCAACTGGTCCTCTGTCCATACCTTTACCAAGCACTACAAGCTAGACTTGGTCTCTGTAGCCAGAGCTGGGTTTGCCCAATTTTACAGGGTCTCATAGACCAGGCCCCTCAACCTACCTCCCAGGTTCATACCTAAAGTTTGGGTACTCTCTCTACAGTTATGAATACTGCAACATGAGAATACAAGGACATAGAATTGTTGTGTAAGAACTTACCATAACCTTAGATTTCCTCCTCTTCCATGTTGCAGTATTCAGTCCCCCCCCTCCAACCCCCTCTTACTCTGTTTTTCCATCTGGAGTGATTTTCCCTACCGTCTCTCTCTCCAAATATGGCACTGCAACAGGCACATACCTTTATAAGGTTCCTTTCACCCTGGTGGCATATGTGGGTCTGAAAATTTTCACATCTGATGTTGTTAATCTTCTTCATATTCATCACTGATGGGTTTGGTTCTGAGCCCCTCGAAACCATGTTGGCCTAATACCAAGCTCGCATACACCAAAAACTCTCGAGCTAAGCTGCTACCCACAATGTCCTTCTTCCTGTTACCTCAGATCTCATTTGCCGCATAGCCATATAGCAGGATTTCACTGAGCTCTCAAGCTAAGTATTATTTTTTTGTGTATTTTTGGATATTTTTCTCTTATATTTCACTCTTTTACTGTTATATCCTCCTAACTAGCTCTACCCATTGGGTAATTCTTTTACCATCGTTGGCCCTCTCCTTATCCTTATGGTATCGCTTGATACCATCATTGGTATCTTCCTTCCCTTTCTTTTTCCTTTTCTTACCTTTTTTTAGGTGTTTAGTAGTTTTATTAACTTTTTTGTGTGTGTATGGAAATGTCTGATAAAAAAGGGACTTTGGGGTTTAAACATTGCACCTCTTGTAATAGTAAACTCTCAAACAGCGACTCTCACAACGACTGTGTTGATTGTATGGTGGTTTCTCACCTCTCTGTTAAACCCCCTTGCCAAATTTGTCAAAAATTGTCAGCGGACGCTGAATGAAAGGAAAAATAAATTGATTCTGAAAGGCCTTCTCGTTTCTCCTTTCTCAGAGGCCCTTTCTGTGTCGGAGGTCTCAACCCCCTCCAGTAAAGTACAAGAAATGTCCCCATTCTGATCCCTCTTCACTGGCTGGTGATAAGAGTAAGACACACAAACATAAGGCCCACAAATCTTCCTTGGAGCATAGAATTGCTACTTCAGCTCCGACTACTACTGCTACTGTTCCAAGCTCTGCTCCAATTACTACATTGACCGAAGCCATGGAGATTACTGGATTTTCAACGTCGGCACCGACCTTGCTTTCCATTTCAGCTATGGCACCACCTTCGACAACAGCTATGGCAATGACTTTGCCTTTGACTGCACCGAAAGCAGTTCTTACCCATGCAATTCCTTTGGAACTGATAACATCGATTCTGAGTGCCTCTTCGGCACTGAGTCCCTTTTCTACTCCACTGATTCCTTTACTACCTGTCTCCAAATTAGAGACTATGGTGCCACTAGCTCAGACACCACGGACCCGATACTCCCCTTCATTGGATCCATTCCTAGGTTAGATGTACAGCCCCTTTCTGGACTGACCTGACTCCCCTTCAGGAGTGTCCATGAGGTCCACCAGGACTCTATCCATATTCAGTGTGGTGCGCCTGTTGGATCAGCTGTTGATGACCAGAGGGATACCAAATGTTCCTAAGACTCACCCCCCTCTGGGGTTTGGGTCTATCTCTCCCAGGACTTCGACGTATACTCCTCCTTCGGATCCATCGATTCTGAAGCCCATTGCTCCGACGTCCTTTGTGGAACCCCACTCCTCTGCGTCGACAGTGACTGTTGCTAAGGCTTCGAGGCCACTCCTTTGGTTTTTGGTTCCATCAGAACCGTCCCTTCCTCAGACTCATGGTTGGTGGCGGAGTACTCTGTCCAGGACACGGTTCCAAGTGTTTTATCGGTTCCGTCCTCTGATCTGGGGATATTGTCTGCCCTGATACTGCTTGAGGCTCCGTCTTCTGCAATGGGTCTGATGGAGCGGGGTATGACCCCGGTTCCGAGGTTGTCGTCCTTGGTTTCGGGCTCCCACTCCTCTTTGGGCGGGCCTGCTTTCCTGGTGATGGAGAGGGTGCTTGCTTCAGGAAGCTCCCTCCCAATGTCGGAACTTCACCCTGCCCCCTCTGAGCTACAGCTACCATGAGCCAGCTCTCCGGGACACTGGGAGGAGAAGCCTCAGGAAAACCCAGATTGGGGTACCCATCCTTACGAGTCTTCCTCAGATATTCCCACTGAGGAACCTCCTCGGAAGAAGGCGTACAAGAGGAAGCACATTGACTCTCCTGAAGAGTCTTTGACAGAGGACACGGACTATGATGATGGGGAGAGGTCCCCACAGTCACCCCCAGATGATGTCCCCTTCGGAGACATCCTGGAAATATTAAAACAGAGGGGTGGCCAGAAGGCCTCTAACCCTTCCTCGGAGGAGTTACTCTTTCCTGCAGGCTTTTCGCTCCCGGCCTTCTACCTCTTACGTGATCCCACCTGCTGATGGGTTAATCCAGCTCATCGTGCATCATGCTTGGCAGAACCCTGACTCTATTGAGGCCAGTCCCTGGAGACCCAATAAGATTCCCGCCCCCAAAAGAACATCCACACTGGTCCAGAGGTTTGCCACTTGACGCTATGGTGGTGGTGGTGACCAGTATAAAGGATCTAGTTGAAGAAAGTCCTACTGTTCACCCACCCAACAGAGAGTCACAGGCTGTGGACAGGTTGGGGAAGCGAGTTTTTGCTTCAGCGACCTTTGCTGTTAGGTCCCTGAACTACTTGGTACATTTCACGAGGCTCCAAAGAGATTTGATTACTGAACTTTCTGGAGCCCTCGTGGGTCAAGTTTCTGATGGGGCATGGGACAAGGTATATTTCCAATTCGTCCATGAGGCTGCTCTTCCACGCAACCGAAGGGGTGGATAGAGCTGTGGGTGCAGGCATAGTCATGAGGCATTATGTGTGGATGCGCATCTGTGACCTTATGGGCTCCTTCAAGTCATCCTTTGTTAACTCCCCTATTGAACCATCTTCCTTATTTGGTTCTAAAGTGAAGGACACACTGGCCAGGTGCGAGCATGATGAAAAGACTGCCTGACATTGGCCTACGTTTTTTCCAAGCTTCAGCGTTCTTTTTCCAGGAACTAGAGGACTGGAAAAATCTGGAGCAAGAAATCTCAAGGTCCTTTCCGTAATGCATGTGGCGTGGATTCCGCCATAGGCAGAGTGGGTTCCAATGGTGGAAGACGCCCCTTTAGAGGCAGAGGGGGGTCCATGAAACCAAGACTCCAGGGATTCCTTCTCTGGGCGGTCTTATCAACACTCCTGAAGCGTTGCCTGATTGCTTTCCCCAGGAAGCAGTCAGGGCTTGTTTTTCTCTGCACCAAACTGCCTGGTGCTCTATTTCAAACGATCGATGGGTTCCGAGAATAATCTCCAGAGGCTACTACATTCCTCTATCCTCCCATCCAAAACCTGCAAAAAAACCTTCCCAATGTTCCACCCAGTCAAAGGGAAGAAGCAGCTTCAGAGATAAGAAAGCTGTAATAAAAGAGAGTCATCCAACCAGTCCCTCTAGACCAAAACCAAAGATTCTTTTTAGTGCCAAAAAAGACTGGGGAAGATATGCATTTTGGATCTCAGCCTTTTAAACAAATCAGTAGTACAAACCAGGTTCCGCATGGTCACTATTCAATCCATTCACCCATTTTTAAGGGAGGATGTTTGGAAGTGCTCGATAGACCTGGATGCTTATTACCACATCAAAATGGACAAATGCTCCAGGAGTCTCCTTTGCTTCCGGCTAGGAGCCAGTCATTACCAGTTCTGAGCCCTGCCATTTGGTCTCTCCACGGCCCCCAGAGTGTTCACGAAATGTCTAGCAGTGGTGACAGCTCATCTGAGACTTCAAGGATTCCATATGCTTCCATATTTAGACGATTGGCTCCTTTCCACCCCCACCAAGTGCCTTTTGACCCTGGCCCTCCGTTACACACTTTCACTAGCGGAGTCCCAAGGTATCACTGTACATTGGGAGAAATCCAATTTATAACTTACCTAACAGCTGTAATTTATAGGGGCATTTTTTGATACTTGAACCTGCCTGGTATCTATACCGGCTCAAAGGCTTCAGAGATTAAGATTGCAAGTACAAGTGATACTCTGTCAAAGAAAGGTGTCAGCAAGGGAAGTTTTCCAGCCTCTAGGGTCCATGGCTGCAGCCATTCCGATAGTTCTTCTGGCAAGGTTACACATGAGACTGTTGCAATGGCTCCTATTGTCCCAGTGGTTGGCAAATTTTCACCCCCTAAACTCACAGATCCTCATAACCAAGTCTTGCAAGCAAGATCTCCTCTGGTGGATGAGCTCAGACACAGAACTTTGGTGTCGCCCTTTTCAGACCCCTCAACCCAATGCCACTATGACCACGGATGCTTCCCTGATAGGGTGGGGGGGCCATTTTCAGGGAATGACCGTCCAAGGCATGTGGTCAAGCTTAGAGGCCAACCTGCATATCAATGTTCTGGAGTTGAGTGGTGCTGTTAGCGTTGCAGGCATTACCTTCCGTCTGGAACAATTGCAATTCAGTCAGACAATATGTCAGTAGTCTGGTACATCAACAAACAAGGAGGAACCAAATCCTACTCTCTGTGTTGAGAGGCCGTGAGAATTTGCCACTGTGCGATAGCTTCTGACAGCTTTCTTATAGCAAAGCACATCCCGGGGAGTTCCAGCATGATTGCAGACAGGCTGAGCAGATGCATTCTCCTTCCACACAAGTGGTCTCTCAATTCAAAAGTGATAGCAGAAATTTTCAGCCGATGGGGACAGCCTTGTTGCGACCTTTTCACCTCCCCTTCAAGCAACAAATGCAGCAACTACTTTGTCCACTTCCCCCAGAGAGGGAGTCCTCGAGAGACGCTCTGACATGATTGGCCCACTGGTGGTCTCTACTCTTTTCCACCAATTCCCTTGATACCTCTATTTTTAAAGAAAGCAACTCGGTTGAGATGCAAGGTGATCCTCATTGCCCCATTCTGGCCTTGTCAGGTATGGTTCCCCTTCCTCCTGCCTCATCTTTTACAGCCTCCATGGATCCTGGACACTCGTCCAGACTTAAATTTCTCACCCCCAAGGGTTGATTCTCCCGAATCTGTCCACTCTCAAGCTGACGGCTTGATTTCTGCACTTCCATTAGTTGCCAGGCAGGAAGCCTTTTCTTCACCTGTTCACAATATCATTCTGGCCTCCCATAAACCATCCACCAGAAAACTTTACAGAGATAAATGGAAAAGGTTTTCTCTTTGGTCTAAAGAACGAATGCTAGATCCCTTCTCAGCTCCAGTCTCTCTTATCCTTCAATACCTATCTGTTCTTTGAAAATGGAGCATCAGCTTCTACCATATGAGTCCATTTAGCAGCTATTTCCAATTTCCATAACGAATCAGAGGGCACTCCACTTATGTCCATCCACCTTTCTCAAGGGAGTGTTTCACAGCAGACCTCCAATTAGGCGTCCCTTAGATGCGTGGATTCTCTCCCTAGTACTGCAGTCTCTCTCTCATCCCCCTTTTGAGCCTGCTGCAAAATGAGATCTCAAATTCCTCTCATGGAAATCTCTATTTTTGGTAGCTGTCACTTCAGCTAGATGGATCTCAGAATTACAGGCCTTATGCATCATGTACTAATCCATCTTTTCACCCCAAAGTGGTTTCTGATTTTACTGTGCACCGATACATCAAGCTCCCAGTGTTTTTCCAAACTATTCCAATAAAGGAGAATACTGCATTTGGACGTGCATAGGCAACTACGCTTTTACTTAAACAGGACTAAATCGATCTGCAAGACAGACCAACTTTTCATTTCCTTCTCTAGTCCAAAAATGGGATATGTTGTGTCAAAAGTCACTTTATCAAAGTGGCTCAGAGATTGTATTTCTTTTTCATATTCACATATAAATGAGCCTAAACCTCACAATATCAAAGCACATTCAACTAGAGCTATAGCAACCTCTAACTTTTCACTCCAGAGCATCTATGGACGACATTTGCGCAGCAGCCATTTGGGCTAAACTACAAACTTCATCAAACATTACAAGTTGGATAAGAACGGCCTTCGGCTCAATGGTGCTCAGGGATGTTCTTCCATAAGGGCCACCCAGGTTTCTCAGGTAGCTTGGGATTCTGTCCCATCAGTGATGAATGGGAAGAAGATTAACATCATCAGATAAAGAAGTTATGTCTTACCATAACATTCTGTCTGTGTTGTTGATCTTCCATTCATCACATCCCACCCCCCCGTCCCCCACCAAAGGCTCCTGGTGGATCTCATCAGTCCTTGTGGTGTTTTCAGGGTTTTTGCACAGAAATGGCCTCTGCTTTACTTCTATGTGTCTTATGCAAACTTGATCTGAGGTAACGGGGAGAAGGGCATTGTGAGTAGCAGCTTAGCTTGAGAGTTTTTGGTGTATGCGAGCTTGGTTAATACCAACCCATCGGAACCGAACCCATCAGTGATGAATGGAAGAAGATCAACAACACAGATGGAATGTTATGGTAAGACATAACTTCTTTTTTCTTTGCTTCCCAGGGGAACTACTGTATGCGGCAGTCATTTCTGAAGTGGGTACATGCAGACATCACTTTTATATCCAATGTTGGTTTATGGCCCTGACAAGCAAGGTTGCACGTACCCCTGCTCTTAAGACTTTGGTATACTGGCCAGATGTCCGGTGCTGCTGGCAGCAACTTCCCTACAGTTATGAATACTGCAACATGGAAGAGAAGGACATCTAAGGTTATGGTAAGTTCTTACACAACTATTCTTTCACACAACATTGGGGTTGACGAACTAATGTTTGTTTGGATGTAATCAAGGTGCTTGACATTGTTGCCTCATGGAAGCATAGTAGGAAAATTTAAGGTTACAGGATGACACCTAGAGTGGTGAAGTGAGATGGAAATTTGGCTGTTTGCAAGAAAAGTCCTTAAATTTATTAGTGCTGCTGATTTCTTTATCGGACCAATCCTGTTTGGTATATTTTTTTCAGATGTTATAGCTCTCTGGTGACTACCTGCAATTTATTTAACATTTGTTTACTGGGAAAGTTTGACTTGGAATGAAAATTGGAGGCCCGGGGAGAAATGCTCCAGACACACATCTTTGTAATGTGGGAGGAAACAAGAGCACTTAGAGGAAACTCACAGGAACACAGGGAGGACATGCAGACTCTGCACAGAAGGCATCCCAGCCAAGAATCGAACCAGCGAACCTCTTGCTATGCTGCAACAACGTTAACCACTGTACCACTGCACCATCCATTTGGACAGGAGTAATTTCGGAACATATGTTGTGGCTTTGTGAAGTTTTTATTTTCCATGTACAAATAGGTTGACCTGTTTTTGCCTCAGGTGTGCAACCTACACATCTTGTGAAGCTGATATGATCTTAACCTCTCACCTTTGGGCAATAAAATTCGTAGTGTTGGTGACTGAATATCAAAAGTAGAGGTTCAAAATGAGGAACACTTTCATATGTTTCATAGTAGAACCTGTATTTCTTATAATTACTGCTAGGAAATCTTTGTAAATACTTAATTCAATTAATATAGTAAGTTATGTTTCCTTAAATAGGGCTAACCTTATGAAGCAATACAGTATGGCTAGGGAGTGAACAAGCCTCAATCATAGGGCAAAAATCATTGACTTGTACCTAAATCACAACAGTTGAGAGATGTGGTTATGCTGCAAGAGTTGAATATTTTGAAAATGGTATTTAACATTTTTTTCTCATTCTTTTTTCTTTATAGGCCATGAGGGTGTCCACTTTATCTCTACAGCATGACAAAAGATTGGCTGATGAGCAAAAAGGTGGAAAGAAGAAAATCAAACTTGTTCAAAACCATGTAAGTACCTTAGTGATTTTGTTTTGTGTGTATCTGTTAATCCTGCTGTATCCATGCATTGTGATGTGGAGTGATGGCTTTATGAAATTAGAGACTTTGTTAGTGTGTAACAAGGTAAAATAGAAACTTGCATGAATGCCTTTATAAATAGGTGAAAATAAATAGCTGCTTTTATTGAACAACTATTGACTTTCACACGATTGCTGTTCCCCTTTTCATAGGATTAATGTTCTCTTATGCTTCTCTCTTTTATCAGCTTAATCACACAGTTAAAAACATTGTAAGTTCAAGCTCGAGTTTACCACTTTTCCTGATTCCCACATACCAGTGCATGGTACTAAGCCATTTTTAAGCATCTTTTAATCTTTTGGGGTTGCAGTCATTGTTTAAGCATACACGCCATTTCATACAGACAATTTCTGAAGTTTAAGTCATTCTGCCTAAGGACCACCTCTTCTACTTTTTTAGTTATCCAAGAAAATCTGTAATTTTTATGCAGCCCATCCTCGCTGCCTGTGGGAAAATGCTACAGTGTAGCCCTGGAATCTTGATTTTCATGTCTAATTCCTGGGAGAAGTTATTTTTTGTGGGACAGCTGTACTTTAAATATGTAAAGTAAAATATTTGTCAGCTGTGAAAATAGAGTGGCTTTTATTGGACTGCTTGCAACTTGAGAGATTCACAGCTGGACATTAAAAACAGTAGAATATTCTGGTGTTCACATGGGCATAAAAAGTTTTTTGTTAAGGTATGGTGCTAGCATCTATTTAATTACAATGGGCGGGGGACAATTTTAGCAGTGATATAGACAAGGTATATTAGGGATGCAGGGGAGTAGAAAAGCTTACTTTGGAGAAGAAGAAGACAGTATGAAAAACTTAATTTCATTTAGTTTGATTTTTGTTAAGATGTTTGTTATTTAATGGTATTTGATGGCATGGCAGACCATAAGTACTGATGAACTGATGTATGTTGTGGAAGATTGCTGCTGTTCCAGAGTACTTTAGGGAGGGAGAGGGAGACACTTGCGAGGGAATGCAAAGCCATTTAGAATGGTGGAAATAGTACAGATTACAGTTTGCTAATACTATGATTTCTTTTGTGCCACTTTGTGGAAGTGTGGTTGTGCAAATGATCAGTGCTTCATAGAATGCTGTTTGGTCATTATTGCAGCTGGGAGGGTAAAAGTGGCAGCTGCCCTAGGCACAGGCTGTTAGTGTGTGTGCAACTGTCAGCTCATAAGAATTGCTGAGTGAGGCTGCAAGTGCAGTAATGGCAAGCATTTAAGCAGCCACAGTTAACATTGTGGATGCTTAAATCAATTAATAAGTTTGTAATGTGGCGGCTGTTTGTAACTAGGAGCAAGTATAAGTTGTTTGTGACAGTCTCAGAAGGACATTTTTTGTTTTATCTCATTTTTAACTCCGAGGACTTTTTTCAGAAATTAAGACCTTTTTCCCCCTCTAACTTCTGTATGTGTAATCATTGGTAGTCTAATAAGTTCTTATGGCTACATTCATGAACCCAAACACATTTTATCCATTAAGCTTTGCATTGTAGACTGGCCTTTCTCAGTGTGACAGCTTTTTCTTATGTTAATGAAAAGGACAACTTGTCCGCCTTGCATTAGCTAGCCGACGGTGTTCCTCCACCCTGCAATCACCCTACTTTCTGGTACAAGGCATTACAATTTAAGAATTCATATTACAGGTGGTAGGAAAAAAGCCCACAAGCTTATACTTGTCACCTCCTTTCTCTCAATTCTAGAACTTCATATGTTTGAACAGACCACCTAAAGGTACATGGAGCATAATATAAAGAAAATTCTCAGAAGTTCCCCATTGCTCGCTACTCTGCCTTTGCTGGGCCTACCAGAGAGGACTTGTCTTTTTCCTGAGTGTGGGATATCTTAACTAACATGTGGTACTTCTAAAGAATTAACATGTCCTCCCCAGCTGGGTATTACTCACCCATTAATGGGTTTTTATCACTGTCTATCAGTATATTTCAGATCAAAGGCATGAGTACAAACACTATAAAAAGTTTTTTACTTACTCTGATTTTATTCTGTAACCTAAACCACTGATCTGAAGTAGTTTTCATTTGTTCTTCAACCTGTGGGTTCGGATCCGATTCAACCATATACTACAGCTCTAGGATCCAAAATCTGAGCTCCTCCCGTACCCATAATGCTCTGCTCTCCCCTCATCCCTTCAGATCTTATTTGCTGCTCTTCTGCTAGCACTGGGATTGGGACTCTATGAGCTCTTCAGGTTTTTTCTTTTCTGTGTGTATAAAAAAATTTTTATCTGCTAAACGTTAACTTTATATCTCGCTCTTAAAATGCCTTTCTAGGAAAACTTTATTCCTTAATTCAAATTTATAAAGTTTTTTTCTATTGTTCCCTACCCTTTTTTTTTCATCCTATATATAAAAAATATATTCTTCTGTTTGCACTTAAAGATTTACTTTTTTTTTTTTTTTTTTTTTTTTTTCAAATGACAGAGTCTAAACCAGCCGGATTCAAGAAATATGCCTCATGTGGGCACAAGATCCCGCTATATGATGCCCCCACACTGTGTGTGTGTGGTATGTGTAGGGCCTTCTCACATGGGCGACTCCTGCTCCATCCGTGCTGGCTTCAACCGGCATGCTTTAATAGATGGGAGGAATAAACTTATTTTAAAAGGCCTCCTGCCATCGACTGCTCCTTCGTCTGCACCCCCTTCTACTTTAGGGGCTCAAACCCCCTGAAAAATAACTTAGGGAATGCAAGCCATCGTTGTTTAGATCCCACCAAACTGGTGAACCACCTCAGAAATCGTCTAAAACTTCGGATTTGCCTGGCTCGGCTCCGATTGTGATCAAGTCTTCCCCTCAATGCCAGTCTTGCAGTTCTTCCCCAGAGCCACTTGTCAGGCTAAAGTCTCCCAGACCAGTCTCCAGACCACCATCTGTTGCTTCATCCACTAGGTCTTCCCATAGCCTCTCCAAAGCAGAGGTATACAGAATGATGATGAAGTTTCTCAAGGCACAAATCCAGCTGGGGATTTCATCTGCTCTGTCCCCCTCTGGGTCTCTGAGTCACTTCCCTGCCTTTGCTTAGATATCTCCTTCTCTGATCTGACCCCTGGGTTTGGAGTAATTGGGCCTGAAGATACCTGGAGTTGAGACGTTGGAGCCAACAGGTATGGTTACCTCAAAGCTGGTTTCCCTGACTTTTCCATCTCCGACCGTTTTGGAACAGAACTGTTGTTGGAGTGGTAGCTTCTACATCAGGTCTGAGAGGTTGATTTCAGCCGCAAAGCTTTTAGAACTGTATCTTCCCCTTGGGGCTTCAGCTCTTGATAGCTCTGCTCAGACTCCTCACTCAGATCCATGGGTGGCAGGGATTTGTGGAGCTTCCCCTTCGTCAACTCTAACTCTGACAGAATTGCCCTCAGATTTTTGATCTCCCTCAGCATTCTAGGTGGTGGAGTGTGTTCTCTGTGCTCTCTCTGCTTTGGAGTTCACCCCCCCCCCCAGTAGAGATTGTACCTGAGACATCTGTTCTGTCACCTCCAGGACAGCTCACCCAGAAAGATTTTCCAGACTGTTTCCCCCTTGGAATATCCCGAGTCTTCTGACACACCCCCAGAGCACCCAACTGAGGAGGTCCCTCACAAGCGTCTGTGCAGAAGGAGATGCTTGGATTCCTCTTTGGAATCCCTCACTGAGGACACAGATATCGATGAAGGGGAAGAGCCCCCTAGATCAAGACCTGAAGATGTCTCCTTTGGAGACATTATGGAAATTCTTCACCAAAAAGGCGGGTGGTCTGCCCAAAAGCATATCCCTGAGGAATTGGTGTTTCTGGAAGCCTTTGGGTCAGGCCCATCTACTTCCTGGGTGTCCCCCCTGCAAATCCCCTTATTGAACTTGTCTCCTGCAGGACATGGAAGGAGACAGAAACAGTAGAACCCATCCCTAAGCATAGTGACGATCCTGAGTGCCCCTTCAGATAGACCCCACTGGACTAAGGCTGTTCCTGTCAAAGCCATGGTGGTTGCAGCAGCCACCAAGAAAGAACTGGCCCAACAAAGCTCTACCATCCATCCTTTAACAGGGAGTCTAGGCCTTTGGACAGGTTTGGTAAGCGAGTGTACACTTTAGTGACTTTCGCGTTGCGAGCACTGAATTATTTGGCACATATAACCAGGCTACAGAGGGACTTAGACAAGGAGCTCTTTAGTTTTATCCCAGGGTCCATGTCTACCGAGGAACAGAAGACCTTTTCTTCGAGAATGGCCACCCTACAGTAAATATCGAACACATTCAAGAAGTTAATTTCTCATGTTACAGAAGGTGCCTCACAGGAGGCCGGGTCAGGCAATTTCCCTGAGATCTTCAAGGCATCTTTCACCAATGGCCCTTTCAACGGATCAGCTTTATTTGATCCAACTGTCAGACGCACTTTCCCAAAGTGAAAAAGACGGGAAGACCTTGTCTGTTATTGGAATCTGCTTTGCTACTTCACAACGAACCATTTCCAGAAACCAACATGAGAGTAAAAGGTTGTGGTACTGAAGATCTCAGTGTCCTTTTCAGGGTTCACAGGGAGGCCTTCTCTCCAGAGGCAGAGGGGAAATGGTCCTAGTGGCCGATACTGCCCTCGTGGCAGAGGGGGGGGGTCCAGTGACTCAAGGGTCTCAAGACATCATCTCAGATAGGCCCAATCAGCAATCCTGAAGGATTGTCCTGACTGTTCTTCTATGGAGGCAGTCGGGAGATGTTTATCTTTGCAACCAACAGATTGGGAAACCATCACAAATGACTGTTGGGTGTTAAATATTATATCCAGAAGTTATTCCATACCCTTTCCCGAAATCCCTCTCTAAGCAAGAACCTCCTCGATGTTCCAGTCAATCAAAGAGTGCCTGCAGCCTTAGAAATTTCAAAGCTGCTCACTAAAAGAATCATCCAAAGTGTCCCCCAAGACCAACTTGGATCAGGCATCTACTCCAGATTCTTTTTACTGCCCAAAACAATGGGGGACCTAAGACCTATTTTGGACCTCACAACCCTCAACAGATCTGTAGCCAGTTCAAAGTTCTGAATGGTCATGATTCGGTCCATTCTGCTTTTCCTGCAGAAGGACGACGGCATGTTCTCTACAGACTTTCAGAATGCATGCTATCACATCAAAATGAACAGACTCTCCAAAAGGTTCCTCCACTTCTTGCTGGGAGCCAGTCACTACCAGTTCAGAGCACTCCTTTTTGGTCTTACCACAGCCCCCAGGGTGTTCACCAAATGCATGGCAGTAGTGGCAGTTCACCTGAGACTGGAAGGATTTCATGTGTTTCCCTATCTGGGCGATTGGCTCCTGACTCCTCCCACCAGGCATCGACTTCTACAAGCCAGGGACCATCTCTTCCAACTAGCTTCAACCTTGGGCATTTCATCAATCTTAAAAAGTCTCACCTTCAGCCAGTACAACTAATAGATTTCATCTGAGCCCGTTTGAACACCACACATTCCTTAGTTGTTGTTCCTCCGGACAGAATCTCCACCTTAAGACTCCATATCAAGCAAATCTTGGATATTCCTTCTCCACCGGCAAGTCTTGTTCTAAGAACCTTGGTTTTCACGGCTGCCACAATTTCTCTCTTCCCAATAGCACACTTCCATATGAGAATACTTCAATGGACTCTAGAGGTCCAATGGTCCTTTCATTGCTTTTCGCTGAATCACCCTGTAAGATTATCTCGAGCATGCAAACAATCTTTTCTCTGGTGGCTCCAATTGGAGGGCCTCAAACAGGTTCAACCATTCGTCCTTCCTTCCTTCCCCAAAGGGCACAGTGACCATGGACACTTCCCAGTGTGGGTGGGGGGGGGGGCATTATCTGAGACAGACAGTCTAAGGCATGTGGTCACATCTAGAGACCAGTTTGCATATAACTGTCCTGGAGATGAGAGCGGTGCTTCTTGCATTGCAAGCCCTTCACTCCTTTCTTCAGATGGGGACCATTGCAATTCAGACAGACAGCATGTCATTGATCTGGTACATCAAATGGGAAAGGAACCAAGTCTCACCCTTTGTGTTGAGAGGCCATGAGGTTGTGGCAGTGGACGATTTCTTACAACCGCTTTCTAGTAGCAACACACATTCCAGGGAAATCAGACATTCTGCAGACAAGCTCAAGAGTAGTCTCTAAATACTTCGGTAGAAATATAATCTTCCAGAAATGGGGTCAGCCTTTTGGGATCGCTTCATATCTCCTTCCAACACCAAGTGCAGTGAGTTCTTTGCCCTGATCCCTCCTCAGGGACAGTCACTGAGAGATGCACTAGTCTGTGCCTGGCCCCTCGGTCTGCTTTATGCCTGTCCTCCTCTTCCTCTGATTCCCACATTTCTGCAAAAAGCTCATAGGTTGAAGTGCAAAGTAATCCTCATTGCTCCCTTTTGGCCTTGACAAGTATGGTTTCCTTTCCTTTTGTCTCATCTGGTTTTCCACCTTGGATTCTGGATCCCTCTCCAGACCTTCTGTCCCACCCATCGGGGCATTCTCGTCCAGATCTCTTGAGCCTGAAATTGACTGCTTGGTTGCTCCAATTCCAATGATGGCTAGAACTCCCGGGCTTTCATCCCCAGTTAGGAAGATTCTTATTGCAGCACTCAAACTTCCACTAGGAAGATATGATAGCAAGTAGAAGAGGTTCTCCATGTGGGCTCATCAAAACCAACTGGATCCCTTTACAGTGTGTGTTCCTGCTGTATTAGATTTCCTGGCATCCATTTTTCATAACTGATCTAGCTTCTTTACTGTTGAGGTGCAATTGGCTGCCATTTCCAACTTTCACATTGGGGAAAATTCATCCTCCTTGGCCTCATCTAAGTTGTGGAAGGCTTTTCTATAGGGTACTTTTCTTCTTCGCCCTCCTATTTAAGATGCCACTCTGCCTTGGACCTTACTATGGTTTTGCAAGCTGTAGTTGTGCCTCCTTTTAAGCCTTCTGCTAAAGTTGAATTAAAGTATTTGTCTTGGAAGACTGCCTTTTTAGTGGCCATCACTTCAGCTAAGAGAGTATCTGAACTACAGGGCTTATTTTGTAAGCCTTCATATTTATTCTTTCACAAAGACAAGGTTACATTGCATACTAATCTTTCCTTCCTGCCCAAGGTTGCTTCTGAGGTGAATATAAATCAAGTTATTAATCTCTGAGTATTCTTCACTAGCTTTCAAAACAAAGGAGAATATCAGCTTCATATGCTGGATGTACACAGACAGTTATGTTTTTATTTGGACAGAACAAATCATTTCAGAAGGTCTGATCAGCTTTTTGTATCCTTTTCAAAGGCCAAATTGGGAAAACCAGTTTCCAAGGTCACTCTGTCCAACTGGATCACGAACTGCATTTCATTTGTGTATTCTATTAAAGGAGTCTCTCTGCCTGGTCAGGTTAAGGCCCATTCCACTAGGTCTGTGTCCACTTTGTCAGCCTTTTGGTCCAAAGTTCCCAACTGATGATATTTGTGCAGCTGCTAAATGGTCAAACTCTCACACTTTTATATCTCATTATAAATTGGACATGATTTCCAGGAACAGGGCCTCTTTGGTTCTGCTGTGCTCTGGAATATGCTTTCATGAGGGCCTCCCAAGAATTCTGTAGCTGGGGATTGTCCCACAGGTTGAAGAACAAATGAAAAGAACAACTTCAGATAAAGAAGTTATGTACTTTTTTACCATAACATTCCATCAGAGGTTTTGTTTTTTTCATTTGTTTTTCAACCTTCCCTCCATTCCCCTACCTTTCTTTGTAGGACCTAGCGGATATGTATATAGATACTTCTTTCTTGTTTGAACTCCTGAAGTACACTTTTCTGGCTTCCTCTGCTTTATCTCCTTATCGGTAAAGACACTGCATTTGTTTGAGCAGCAAACTCTAATTGAGGGGATGAGGGGAGAGCAGAGTATTATGGGTAGGAAAGGAGCTCATATTTCAGATCCTAGTTGATTTGGATCTGATCTTTAGATTTGAACCCAGAGGTTGAAGAACAAATGAAAAGCCAACAACTCAGTTGGAACATTATGGTTTAGTACATAACTTCTATTTTGGTATCTTTACAGAAAATGTGAGTACTGTTTGTTCAACAGTTTTAGTAATACAACCAAAGGATAAAAGATCTTGAGAATGAAGTCACTAGTTCATCTGGCCAAGAGTTCCTTAACTTAGGTTAACTCAACAATTTTTTGTTTTATATTCCTTCTTCCTCACTCTCTTCCATAGCTTCCTTCATCCTCTTTGAAAACTCCTTTACCTGTTTCATTTTTCTGTAACATCTTTTGAAATACTGGAAAATGCTTCTTTGGCACCCTCTCTTGGGAAAGCAGAAAGTACTGCCTTTTCTGAATTTGACTTTGCCCTGATTTCCACCTCCTTCCCTGCCTTTCTCTGCATAGGAAAGTCTCTGTGCCACTTTCTTCATTGCTGCACTCGACTCCAAATAGGCCTTGGACAATAAGGGAGAGGAGACGTAAAATGGCATTGTCTAGGACATTTTAAAATGTATATGTTACTTCTTAAATTTTTTATGACTGAAAAAAGCCATTCCTCTAAGCATGAATCAGGGATGAAAAAAAGAAGTTATGTACCTACCATAACATTCCATATTAGTTGTCCTTCATCTCGCCTTCCTTCTTGCTGTTTGGGCTGCCTACTTCTATAGATTGAGAGCTATTTACTGGCTCGAGGCTAACCCTTGTCCCAGCGTCAGCTATTCAGATCTCGTTTGTGATAGCACACACTGGACATATAAAGTAACCTAAAACTGATTTACCAAAATAACAGATCAGAGTAAACTGTCATAAAATTACTTGGCATGTGAACCAAGAAAAAGGAAATCAGCCAGTGAAACCATAGTGAATTCCTCTCAGCCCTCCAGGAAGGGGCAAGAAGGAAGGCGAGATGAAGGACAACTAACATGGAACGTTATGGTAGCTACATAACTTCTTTGTTAAGTTGTCCCCTCTTGCCTTCATTCTTGCTGTTTGGGACAGCGTCCCTAGCACCTAAAGACCCCTGGCTCATTGGAACAGACTCTTCAGAACAGTGGAACCAAAGGAAGCCCTACTCCGGGAGACCACATCCACTTTGTAATGAGAGATAAAGGTATGAGGGTTTGCTCAAGTGGCAGCTGCACAAATTGAGTCTATGGGCAATTTAGACTGAAAGGCTACAGAAGTGGCTAATGCTCTAGTAGAATGACCTTTCAGTTTTGCTGGTAGATGTTTATATCTTAACTGGTTAAATAAAGGCAATGGTGTCAGATAACCATTTGGGTAAGGTCACCTTAGAAACTGGAAGGCCTTGCTTATTGTGAGCATAGGAGAGAAATAATTGGTCTAACTTTCTTAGCTCTTTGGTCCTATGGAGGTAAAAACATAATTGTCTGTGCACACCCAGTTGGTGAAGACTGTATTCTGCCTTGTTGCTATAATTGGGAAAGAAGACTGGGAGCTCAATAGATTGATTTAAATTGTTTTCTGAACAGACTTTTGGTATGAAGGATGGGTTGGTTCTCAGAGAAACACCATACATGGAGGACGAACACAGAGTGCTTGGAGTTCTGAAACATGTCTAGCTGAGGTAATAGCAACCAGAAAAAGTGTTTCCCAAGAAAGAAATTTTAAGGGACATGAAGGTGCTTGTTCAAAGGGAGGCAGAATCAAAGAAGTCAAAACTAAATTGAGATCCCAAGGAGGAGGTGGATCCCCTCACTGGGGGTCTAAGAAGAGATGTTCCTCCCATGAAGGCTTTGCAGAGCTTATGAGACATTATGCTAGAATTAAGAATTCCAATATGAAAATTAGATATGATGGCCAGTTGTACCCTGATGGTGGTAGCAGCCGCACACGACTGAAAAAGCTCTGCTAGAAATTCTAGAATTTGAAGGACTGGGGCTGAAAAGGGGTCTAAGTTTCTAGATTCTGCCCAGTAAGAAAATATTTTCCATTTGCTAGCATAAGTCTTTCTCGTAGTTGACTTATGGGAGGATACAATAACATCGCAAACTGCTGGGGAGATACTTGGAAGCCTGGCTAAAGTAGGAAGTGGAGAAACCAAGCTGTGAGCTTGAGAGTCTGAAGGGATTGGTGTAACCCGCCTGACTGATGAATCAACAGATCTGGCACTGGGTTCAGAACCCAAGGCTGGTCGTGAAGGTGCAGGAATGGAAACCATATCTGTCGAGGCCAATAGGAGGCAATGAGGATCATTTTGCAACCCAACGATTTTGCTTTCTGTATGAATCTTGGAATTAGGGGAAAAGGGGGGATGCATAAAGGAGTTCCTGAGGCCAATCGTGGACTAGAGTGTCCCTAAGAGTTTGACCTGGAGGAGGAAGCAGGGAGAAGTAGCTGCTGCATTTGTTGTTGAGGAGGGTGGCAAATAGATCACAGCAAGGCTGGCCCCATTTGTGAAGATAAGGTCCGCAACTTCCTGATTGAGAGACAACTCGTGAGGCATGAGGATAGCCCTGCTGAGCCTGTCTGCTATTATGTTGGATTTCCCAGGGATGTGCGTTGCTGTCAGAAAACGCTGGGAGGAAATCACCTATTGCCATAGCCTGAGGGCTTCTCGACACAAGGGGGTAGGACCTAGTTCCGCTCTGCTTGTTGATGTACCACACAACTGACATGCTGTCTGTTTGGATCGCAGTAGTTTGATATGCAGATGGTACTCGTGAGGTTGCCACATGCCTTGGACTGTCCTGCCTAGATAATGCCCCCCCCCCACCCTATCAGGGAAGCACTGTAGCTACCGGAGGGGGTTGAATGAAAGATTTACCCTGAGTCACCAGTGGGGAGACCATTCACCAAGCGGAGTGTCTTTTGCATGTTTCTGTAATCAGGATCATGTGAGACATGGGTAGTTCCTGGAAGGACCACTGTGTGAAGAGAAGCCACTGAAGGACTCTCATGTGGTAATGCACTAATGGTACAAGAAGAATGGCAGCTGCCATAGAGCCTAGAACATTCAGGACATGTCTGACTTGGACCTTTCTGCTCCCCATTAGAAATTACACTTGTTGGCGAATAGAGAAAAAAACTTTCCTGAGGTTACCTTGCAAACATCTGTTTTGTGTTTAATTCTGCTCCTATATATGTAACAGAATGACAGGGCAACAAGGCAGATTTTTTGAAATTTACTGTAATGCCTAATTGGGTGCAGGTTGATACTGTATAATCCTGTGCCTCTAAGAGTTGATGCCTGGTGGTAGCAGTTAAGAGCCAGTCATCTAGATAGGGAAACACCTGGAATCCTTGACATCTCAGGTTAGCCATGACTACTGCCATACATTTGGTGAACACCCTGGGGGCTGTGGTGAGACCAAAGGGCAGAGCTCTGAACTGATAATGACTGACCCCTACCCGGAAGCGAAGAAATCTCCTGGAGCGTCTGTCCATTTTTGATATGGTAGTACACATCCTGAAGATCTGTGGAGCACATCCAGTTGTCCTGATCCAGAAAAGGGAGAATGGACTGCAGTGTTACCATGGAACTTTTCTTTTTGTACAGATTTGTTCAATCTGCTGAGATCCAGTACTGGTCTCCAGTCCCCTGTCTTTTTTTGGTACTAAAAAGAATCTTGAGTAAGTTCCGGATCCTAGTTGGTCTGCGAGGACTTCCTGAATGGCTCTTTTTTGTAGCAGTTTTGAAACTTGAATAACTGCTTGATCCCTTAGATTGGGTGGGACATCTGGGATGGACTTTTTTGACTTTAGAGGGGGGGTTGATGAAAGGGGATTTTGTAACCTTCGGATATGATAGATAGTATCCATTTGTCTCTTGTTATATTTTGCCAGGCTTTTGGGTACAGGGAAAGTCTTCCCCGACTGCCTCCAGAGGTGAGCAGTCGGGCAACCCATCAAGGATGCTGGAAGGGTTTGGCAGAGAAAGTTTCTCTGTCACACTGATTTTCTGGTCACTCTCTGCTACGAAGTTGGCATCTGCCATTGTTCTTTCCCCCTCTGCCCCTGGGGGAAATAATCACCACGTGTGTCAGGCAAGGGTCCATGAAACTTCTGAAACCACATCTTTCCACCCTTCTGACCTTTGGGATAAGGTCTGTTAGGAGTGGAAAAACGGACTCCCACAGCAGAGAGAGTCTTGCCTTCCTGCTCGCACCTGGTAAGCGTGTCTTTTACCTGAGGCCCAAAAAGCGAGGAGCCATCAAAGGGAGTATTTGTGAAGGATGCCCGAAAGGGTTCCGCAAATTGACACAGCTGCAGCCAAGCATGTCTCCTGAGAGCCACTCCTGTACCTGTGGCTCTGCTTGCTCCATCAGCTGCATAGGAAATCAGCCTCATGGAGGAGTTGACTATAGAATTAAGAGTCGCAAGCTGGGAAGTTATTTTGGCTGATGCTGTCTCAGCTGTAGGATCTTGTAGGGTATCACCAAGCTCATTCAGGAGATCCCTTTGAAGTCATGTAAAATGAGAGAGATAATTCGGGGACGTCATTGAGAAGGTCGCTGAGGAAAACATTTGCTTCCCATGTTTGTCCATCATCCTAGACTCTTTGTTTGGTGCATGGACAGACAAAGAAGTTTCTGCTAACTTTTTCTTGGTGGCTGCTGCTACCACCATGGCATCAACTGGCACACCTTTAGAGAGAAATTGTTTGTTGTGGGGGGCTGTTATGAATTTATTTGGTCTCCTCGGAGTAGGTTCCACAGGAGCTGACCAAGCCTTTTGAGTCACTACAGACATGAGTGGATCGAAAGGTGGAGACACCCAGGAGGTGGAGGGTTGGGAACCGAATGCCTCCAGGTATACAGACTCGTCCTCGGTAGGGGCTAGGGAAGACCAGCCCACCCCTCTGCCTAAGCATTTCAAGAATGTCCGAAAAGGAAACCTCTTCAGAGGGGGGGACTTGGGGGACCCTTCCGATTCATCCAGGTCTGTATCTGAGGTGACAGACTCAGGGGAGTCTAGGTGCTTCCTCTTGCACTTCTTCTGAGGAGGCTCCTCTGAGTGATCAGGGGAGGCCTCGGAAGAAGAGGGGTCACCCAATGGGGTGTCCTGGGGCATAGGTTCCCTACGCCTCCGGACTGGAGGAGGAGCAGAGGTTGGCACAGGCACCACAAGAGAAGAAGCCGATGGGGCTGATAGTAGGGCTGTTTCAGGGGACAGCACACTCTGCATGACCTCGAAGGCGTCACAATCCCGAGGCAAAGAAAGCTCTGGCTCCGAAGAGATGGGAATCCTTCTCCGTGTCGAGGGCAACTGCTCCGAGGCCGATGTGGGAGCCGAGCTCACCTGTGCCGAAGCTCCGAGGGAGAGTGGAGTCGGACAAGGGACCGATGCCACTTCCCCCCTCTGAGCTGACGAGAGAGCTTCAGCACCCAGATCCCTCGATGGACAGAACAATCGAGGTGATTGAAGCCGATGTCTGAACCGAAGAAGAGATGATCGACGCGGTCGGTTCTACTATCAGCGCGTCCATGGTCTCCGGCTCTGAACTAAGTGTAGTCGGAGGAGGAATGCAGATGGAGGCGGATGGAGCCGCAACCTGCTGAGGTGGGCCGGAAAGTAATTTCGCAAGGGCCTATGATTTAAGCAACCTGCTGAGTACTCTCTCCACATCCTGATCCGATAACCTAGAGGATCGAGAGGAGTGGGATGAAGAGCGATGACTGCATTCACTTCCTAATAAGGATGACTGTGGCACCAAGCGGATCGGCTCCAGTGAAGGAGACCTTGCTTGCTTGTGGCTCCGAGACTGCTCCGAGGTAGCAGTTGGAGCCGAGGGAGGAGTTGACTTGTCGATGCTAGTCGGCACCGACAAACTTGGTTCTTCAAGCCCAGGAGTCTGTTCCGAGGATGGAGCCGATGGCTTGACAGACTGAGGATTTCACTGGCTGAGAACCTTTAGCCGGTGAATCCTGTGGTTTCAATAATCCTCGAAGGATTAATTTGTTTTTGCGCTCCTGCAGGACCCTTGGACTAGATGCATGACAGATAGAGCAGGAGTCCTGCAAGTGCACAGCCTAAACAATAAACACAGCTAGAGACATTTTCTGACAGCATGAGTCACACTTTTTGAAGCCAGAAACTTTGGCCTCTTTAGACATGTTACACTACTATACTAAAAAACTTTTTTTTTTTTTTACAGTCCAGGAACAGGAAGGAGAGCCTCTAATTTAAACAGCTGTCCTGGGGGGGGGGGGGGGGGGGGGGCAATTTAAACGAGTTCAGGGGAAACAAAAGGCCTGCGAGATGTGGAGCAACGGCCAACAAAGCTACAACACACACAAGAAAGGCGATAAGGGATAAAGTACTATATCTAGACAAAAACTTGTAAATTTTTTAAAAATAAACAGCAGTTGTAATAATAGAAAAAAAACTACACTAAGCCTGAGCCAGTAACGAAGTAACCTCGCAACTGAAGAGGCAAACGAGATCTGGGTAGCTGACGCTGGTCATTCTGGGATAAGGTTTAGCCTCGAGCCAGTAAATAGCTCTCGAGTCAAACAGCAAGACCAAAGGTGAGATGGGACAACTTAACATCAGTCCTTGTCTGCATATTGCCAGGACTATTCTATGTTATGTAGTACTTTTTTCTGGGTAATAGTTGGTATTTTCCTCCTTTCAGATTTGACCAAAATTGGTCTTGGCTGCTTCCTGATAGAGCTTGAGTGAAGGTTTATTTTGTGTACCAGATCAATAGTGATTTTTTTCAGTTGGTTTAGCTGGCCACACCCCTAGATACTTTTTCATGAAATCATTACAGTTGCTGCCTTTCGTTTTTTGTAGAATACCAGAAAATTGATTGTTTTCTTTCCTGGACCCCTCTTCCTGTTCTGTAGTCTTTTGCAGCATTTCTTCCTGGTTTAGATCCGTTGCAACCTTCCTTTCTCTCGGGTCTTTTTTCAGCTGTTTGCATTCTTTCAGTGGCATCAGAGTGTATAGCCAGCATGTCCTTAACCTTCTCTTCTTCTTAGTAGTTGCAGTATAGTGTTTCAGTTTGTCATTTTCAAACAAGACCGGCTGTATCTCAGATCTTCCTTTCTAGCACAGGATTCTTGCACCCCTTCCACGGAGGAGTCAGTTTTCAAGCTTTTGTTCTCTGCTGTAAATCAGGGAATTCTGCATATGCTGTGTACTCCTTAAGTTCAGTAACACTGTTCAAGTGTTTCAACTGGATCCAAAGCCAACCAGACTAAGATAAGAATGTTTTCATGATTTACTGCACTTGTAATAGCTTTATACTGTGATCACTAGTATTTGTGAGCATTTTTAAAGCATTTATTTAATTTTTTGGAAAAAATAATTTCTCTGTGAGTGTTTTTAAAGCATTTATTTAATTTTGTGGCAAAAATAGTAATTTCCTTGATGTCCTTCATGGATGCATCTGCAGTCATAACAACTGGTTTGTCCTGTCGTCAGGCAGCCCTTCAGTCGGCCGGATTCCAAAGTCCGGGTCCGGCTTCGGCTGATGTCGCACTTCACCCGACGTCATCTCTGTTGGTCTTCGGGTATAAAGGCATCAGCCGACGCCATTTTCCTCAGTCTTTCTTGCCGCGTGGCGCCCGAAGCAGAAGCTGTTCGCAAGTGCCGGTCGGTCGGATCCAGAGATTACTTCTACCGAATACTATTTCGAAGACTTCTAAAGCTAAGTACAGATTATCCTATGCTGTGGCACTTAAAAGAAAGAAAGAAATCTTCCGAAATCTGAAAGCCTAACGGCAACACTGCTCGTCAACAGTCACTAAAATACACCAAAAGTAACATCAAACATCTCCCATCAGCCTATACCTAATGGTCCTCCAAGAACAAAGTCCATAAGGCAAGCATATACTTTACCTAATACTCTTCTCACTGGGTCTCCATTGCGTGACACACACACACGCCTCATTCACCAGGTTTGACATGAAGATAGTTATTTAGTTAACCTATCTGGAGCCAGGATCTGAACTTACACACACTAGTCACTGCATCCCAAGTACCAATGTAATTCGGTCATATTCCTTCTAGTTGTAAATGACACGAGATGTACCTAACTGGACTATATGAAAAGAGACGTAATGGATCTCTCGGAATATGTTACAGATAAGCATGAGCCTTGCATTGAGCAGTATTTTACCTTTATCAAGGATTATGCCACAGTATGAACATGAAATGGATTGGTTTTAATAACTGGCTTAGTTTCTGGTGTCACTCCATGGGGGAATCCAGTATCTGTCAGGATAGGAGGATATGGTCAGCAGACCATGTTGCTTTACCAAGGATGGGCTGCTGTTGTCTCCCCCCCCCCCCAGGCTTTCTGATATTGGCTAAAACTTTATCTTTCCCCTTAGAGCATTTTTGGGCAATGCCAAAAAGATAAAACTACCAATATAGTGAAAATGTCTCCAAGCAACTTTAAGGTTTTACTGTTCGATGCTAGGAGCCTAAACAAAATACTCCACACCCTTCAAACCATCCTCACCCTAGAGAATAGAGACATTTGTGCCATCACAGAGACTTGGTTTAAAGCCGTGGTAAGCACTCCGACAGTGCAAGGCTACAGTGCCTTCCACACATTTAGACCAACAGCAGTTCAGACTGGAACCAAAGGTGAAGGTCTCTCTATCTACATTAGCAGCAGACATAAATGGAGCTCATTCACCAGCAGGTTATCATAGGGAAGGTCCCTCGCCATATCATGGCTAGCTACAGGTCACCATCTATGTCCCTAGAGTCTCACGACTCTTACTTAAACCTACCAGAGATGCTCACCATCCAACCAAACATCCTATTCATGCATGACTTTAACTACTCCTATCAAGACTGGGAAGCTTACACTGCTTCAGACTTACAGGCACAACACTTTAGGACTTCAGTAACACAAACACTCTGGAGCACATAGTGCACTGTCCAGTCAGAGGATCAAACATGCTATCATACTGGATTGGTACCTACCAACATGGGAGTGTGTTGCCCCCCCCCCCCCGTGTTACATCCTCACTAGTCATATTGATCAGTGAGGTGTCTCCTGTGAAATAAAAATCATTCTGGCAAAACAGCTAAAGCAGTAACAGTTAAGAACTGTTTTTTGTACTAGTAGAATGTTACATTCTTCATATGTTTATTCTCAGAAATTGGATTGTTTTTGGAGGTATTGTGGTGATGCTTTTTCTTTTACATGACAGTGCTTATTTGTTTTCTGCCTCTGTCCCAGTTCAGTACTTTTTTGCAGAGCATGTATTGGAGAATCTTGCCCTGATTCTGGGAAAACAGTGTCTGGAGATAATCAAAACGTGTGGTTGAAGTATGATCTTCACCATACTGTTTTGGGTAATCCTTTCTGAGGAGGAGAGTTTTGGTGATTCCTCTCAGTAGATTGGCGAAGAGCATCAAAAAGGGGAAAAGGCTTTATTCATCTGTTGAGAGTATGAAGTATAGCCCCTTGGGGCTCTTCTCCACCTTAATTGGGTCATCCCTTTCCTCCAAGAGGAGGAATCTTCTGAGATGACCAAGATCTTCTAGGCATCAGGCATTCAGAAAGTAATGGATTTTCATCCTTGTTTTCATATTCTTTTCAAGGATGGGTTATTCCCCCAGCCCAAAAGTACAATCCTGTACTACTATCCTTCCCAGTGCACTGAGCTGCTAGAATGAATTGGTTTATAAGCTATCCATCAAATAATGTACTCTAACCCTCGCCTTCCTCTTTCTCTCTTTGATCTCTTTGATCTCTTTAAACACCATTGCAATATCGAAATTGTGAAGGTCTTTCTGCTAACTTGAGCCCTGTGAAGATTTTTTTTAAATGTTGGAATTTAAAATATACTTTTCACAGTAGTAAGCTAAGTAGATCATTTCTTTTTTTTTAAAACCTCTTGAACGCTCTGAATTTTTTTAATTCAGTGTGTCATCATTTTGAATACTACTGCTTGAGAATCTTAAATTCTGCATATATTATGTGAAAGTTCATATTAGAAAGAAAAGTATATATTTAGTATACCACATAAGATAAGTATTTATCTGATGTTACCCACAAAAAAATAGCAAAGTATAGCAGAAATGCAGGTAAATGTCTTCAAAGGTTAAAAGTTTTTAATGGATGAAAAAGGTGAGCGCTTTCACAAGTAAATTGCTTCATCAGACCTCATACTCATAAAATTTATACATCTCAGCATTCAAACAAACCAATCAGCAACCACTTCATATTTAAAAGCACAGCGACCATATATACACTTCAGATATATATAAAAAACATACATATATGTCAAAAATATATATAAAAAATAAAAAACACAAAAATACACACACACACACACACACACACATATATATATATATACACACACACACACACACATATGCATATACTTGTATATATACAAGTATATAAATGGTAGTCATTTCTTAAGTTTCCTATTTCTCAGTCTAGCCGTAATGGCTATATGGTCATTAAGCCCTTTACCAAGATGTGCTCTATGCCTAATAATCCATCTCAGCTCTTTATTCTCTCTTATTGGAGATGTCACCCAACCTATCACCCTCCAGTACTAGCTCCAACACATTAAATCTAAATTGATGAATGGCCCCCATCTCTATGGTATGTCTGGCTATGGAGCTATATGTGTGTCCTCTCCTATAACAATAGAGGTGATCCCTAATCTGTTCACACAGTCTGTTGGTTTTTCCAACATAGAATGAAAAACATTGTATGCATCTAGCTAGATAGACAAGGTTCCTACTATTACAGTCAGTATTCACTTCAAATTTAAATGTCCTACCTATATCTGGATCCTGAAAATCAGTACCTTCATATCTGTACTCACAAAAATTACAATTGCCGCATCTAACAGTACCTGCTCTCAGTAATAGTTTCTCCCGAAGTAGATCAGCCTTAGGGTAGCAAAGCCTTCGTTTAAGATTTCTTGTATTCTTAAACGTAATAAAGGGTCTCTTATCCACTAATTGTGCTACCTAATTATCAGTACATAAAGCCGTGGTGGTGCAGCAGTAGCATTGTTGCCTCACAGCAAGAGGTTCTCCTGTTTGATTCTTGGCTGGAGCGCCTTCTGTGTAGAGTCTGCATGTCCTCCCCGCAGTCGAGTGACATTCGAAAGACATGCGTAAATGGGTGTGCCTTCGTTGAAGGTTGGGTGTCGAGCTGGCACCTCGGCACCATAAAAATCTACTGCCAGTCATTAGCGGACCGGAGTTTTGCTGTGGCGACCCCTAAAAGCCAAAAGAAGAACAATGATATATTTCAATTTCATTGTAAAATATTCCTTATTGCATCATTATCTCTTGTAAATGAGAAAATGAAAGGGGTCTTATCAGTTCTCTTGGACACACAATTAGATCTAAAAGGTCTCGAAAAATACGGTTTGGCCCTTTTACCTCACATTTTGAGAACCTCAAGTACTGTCTCATGAACTTCATGTTTGTGAAATAATTTTGTGCAGCACTGTATTTTTGTTCAGTGGTAAATATCATCACCAGAAGTTGGGCGTAGCTATGGGCAAATTCTGTGCCCATAGCTACGCCAACATGGTGATGGCTGAATGGGAAACACAGCTGATGCTCCCGCATCCACTTGCTAAGAAATACTTAGCATTTTACAGGAGGTTTGTGGATGATTTATATAATTTTTGGATGGGTACTGAAATTGAACTATCTGGATTTGTTCTTTATATGAACCATATTGGTGGTTTCCTGGAGTTTACAGGAAAGTGCTCTCCTGACACCATTGAATTTTTGGATATTTTGAGAAGCATTGATAATGATGGCCATATTCATACTGATAGATATGTGAAGGAGTCTTCATGACCGTCCTATCTACCTAGAACAATTATGCATCTGACATACATATTTGATAATATATTGAAGGGTCAGGTGATGCAATGGTCTAGGTTGACTGATAGGGAGAGCAATCTGGAACAGGAAATTGATAAAATGAGTAATGATTTTATGAATAGGGGCTATCATGAACATGAAGTTCATGAGACAGCACTTGAGGTTCTCAAAATGCGAGGTAATAGGGCCAAACCATATTTTTCGAGACCAATTATGTGCCCAAGAGAACTGATCAGAAGACCCCTTTCATTTTCTCATTTACAAGAGATGATGCAATAAGGAATATTTTACAACAAAATTTGAAGATATTATGTACTGATAATTGGGTAGCACAATTAGTGGGTAAGAGATCGTTTATTACGTTTAAGAATACAAGAAATCTTAAACGAAGGCTTTGCTACTCTAAGGCTGATCTACATCAGGAGAAACTATTACTGAGAGCAGGTATTGTTAAATGCGGCAATTGTAATTTTACGTGTGTGTGTGTGTGTGTGTGTGTGTGTGTGTTATATATATTTTTGATGTATGTGTATTTTTTATATGTATGTTTTTTATATATATATTTGAAGTGTATATATGGTTGCTCTGCTTTTAAATATGAAGTGGTTGCTGAATGGTTTGTTTGAATGCTAAGATGTATAAAAGGAAATGACATTTTTATGAGTATGATGTCTGATGAAGCAATTTACTTGCAAAAGTGCTCACCTTTTTCATCCATTAAAAAGTTTTAACCTTTGAAGACATTTACCTGCATTTCTGCTATACTTTGCTATTTTTTGTGGTTTACTTACTGGACTTTTGTGGCAGCATACTTTGGTGGTAATTATTCTTTTGGTGTTTGTTTTATTTATGTGATGTTGTTAATCTTCATTCATCCCTTATTGATGGGTTCGGAACTGATCCTCTGTTCTGACTCTGCCGCTTTGCCAAGCTCGCTTCAGCCAAAAAACTCTCCTGATAAGATTACCCATAGTGCCTCTTTCCCCTTTACCTCAGATCTTGTTTGCCGTGTGCTTGTCAGGATGTGTCAAGCTTTTCACTCTCAGCTAAGCTGTTTTCTTTGTTGATAAAACTTATTTCTGGCTGATGAACGTTTACTGTTTGTTGTTAAATACCTTCTCACTATCCTTCATCTGGCAAAGTGCCTTGTTCTTCCTACCCTTTACTGTTTTCTGGTATTCTTCCCTACTATCGTTGGTAGCTCCCGCTCTTACCCTCTGTGGTATTCTCGGGATACCATTGTTGGCACCCTTTTCTTTCTTCTCTTTTCTTTTTAAAAAAAAAAAAAAATATATATATATATATATATATATATATGTATAAGTGGTTGGGTTGTTATGTTGCTATAGTGTAGTAGTAGTTTTGTCATTGATATTGTGGTATTTACAGGTGTGGTGGCCTTGACAGTTTGTGGTTATGGCAGACAAAAAAAGGTACCACTGGTTTTAAAGCTTGCGACCAGTGTGCCCGCAAAATGCCTAACTCGGACGCACTTAGTTCTTGTGTGTACTGCTTGAATGTCCCTCATTTAACTGTTCAACCATCATGTAATATTTGTGCGGGCTTTAGGACCTGTACACTGAAAGAAAGACGCAAGAAACCTATTCTAAAAGGACTACTCAAAACTCCTGTTTTGGAGGCTCTTTCTGCATCAGAGGGTTCTCTCCTTCCTAGTAAAGAACACAAGAGGAGGAGCCGTTCAGTTCCCTCTTCTCCTAGAGACCCAGAATCAAAGGCTTTAAAGCCTAGACCTAAATGGTCTAAATTCTCCTCTGTTCCCTTGGCACCAAGGCTCAAAACCCCTTCTTCGGTGCCTACTGTGGAGCCAACTCTGATCATGACTACAAAATTGTCTTCAGGTCCATCGGCACCAGGACTCGAGTCCTCTACTTTGATGCCGATTGCTGAACCCAGGTCTGATAAGATTCTCTCCCTGTACCATCGACCTTGGCTCTGATTACCATGGTACCAACCATGACTACATCTGTTCAGATTCTCCCTTCGGCCCAAACAATAGAGTCACCAATTCCGGTCACTTCCCCCCTCCCAACTGCATTTTCTACAGGTTCATCGACCTCGATGTCAAAAGGAGAGCCCATGCCTCGGACCAGATACTCCCTGTCGACGGATCCATTTTCGGGACAACCGTATAATCCTTTCTTGGAATGCCCAGACTCCCCATCGGGGATATCCACCAGGTCCTCTAGAAGCCTATCAAAACTAGACATGGTCAGACTTGTGGATCAACTCTTGATGGCTATGGCAATGTCTTCACTAAGTCAGTCTTCTGTCCCATTTGGAACAGAGGAGTTCTTTCCACAGACTCCATCTTGTACTCCTCCTTCTACCTCTCTGAGTCCAAAGCCCTTGGCTCCGATGCCTTTCCCGGTTCCAGCTGTCACGATTCCAACAGCATCCTCGTCTGTGGCACCGATGATCATCCTATCGACATCGACTCCCTTGGAACCGAGCCATCCTCGGGGTTGTGTCTGGCCCATCGGCACTGAGGGTCCTAGCCCGGCGCCGATTTTTTTTCTGCTGCACCTTGTGCTACTGCCCCGATAACCATGGTGGTGCCAAGTTCACCTCGAGGTTCCTCTCCTGGTGGCAGGTTTGTCGCAGTGGGACGTGACCCCTGTTCTGAGGTTGTCCCCCTTGGTTCCGGGCTCCCATCCTTCTTCAGGCGGGCCTGCTTTCCAGGCGATGGAAAGGGCACTGGTTTCTGCAGGCACTCAGCTGGCTCCACAGACATCGGAACACCATATGTACATGCCTCCTAGCCGTCAGTTGACACAGTTTGCCACTCCAGGACACCAGGTACGGGAGCCGCAAGGTACCCTTAAACAGGGCTTCCCCTCCCCTGGGTCCTCTTTGGAAGCCCCCGCCGAGGACATTGACTCCCCTGAAAAGTCTCTTACTGAAGACACGGAGTATGGTGAAGGGGAAGGGACCCAAAATCTCTTCCTGGAGATGTCTCCTTCAGAGACATCCTTGAAATCTTGAAACAGTGAGGAGATTGGAAGTCCACAAACCCATCCTCTGAGGAGTCTGTGTTCTTGCAGGCCTTCCGTGCCTGGATCTCTACTGCCCGGGTGACCCCGCCTGTAGCGCTCCTGGAAGAAGCCCGACTCCATTGAGCCTATCCTCCAGAGACCGGATAAATTCTTATGTCCCTCCACAAAGATAGTCCTCATTGGTCTAAAGGATTGCCTGTAGACGCTATGGTGGTGGTGGCAACAAAGAAAGTGCTCGCCGAGGAGAGCCACACTGTTCATCTCCCAAACAAGGAGACTCAGGATTTTTACAAACTAGGGAAGCGGATGTTCACCTCTTTGACCTTTACCATTCGGTCGTCGAAATATTTGTCACATTTCACTAGGCTCCAGAGAGATCTCATCATGGAGCTCTCAGGAACACTAGCAGGAGATGTATCTGACGAGGTCTGGGATAAGGTGGCCCTCGCAGCTCGCAACCCTAGAGTCCATCTCTAACTCGTCCATGAGGTTGGTCTCCCGTGCAACCGAAGGGGTGGCTAGATCAGCAGATGCAGGCTTTTTTATGAGACGTCATGCCTGGATGCGTCTCTGTGACTTTGCAGACCCCTTCAAGGCTTCCTTCCTCAACGCTCCAGTCGAACCTTCATCCCTATTCGGATCCAGAGTGAAAGACATGCTAACCAGGTGTGAGCAGGACGGTAAGACGCTTTCTGCCGTAGGTGTCCATTTTTCCAGTTCCCAACAGGTACCTCTCTAGGAATCAGAGGAGTGGGAAAATGTGGCACTAGAAGTCCCAGGGTCATTTCCGAGACACATGTGGTGATTATACCTCACGTGGCAGAGGGGGTAACTCTTCAAGCAGGCAGGGGGGGGTCTGTGCAGTCAGGGATACAGAGATTCTTTCTCTGGCCAGCCCTACCAGCGCTCCTGAAGAGCAGCCCGATTGGTTTCCTCTGGAAGCAGTCAGGGGGCGTTTCTCGCTGCACCAACATGCTTGGCAAAATATCACCTCAGACTGCTGGGTGCAGCAGATCATTAAAAGAGGTTATCACATCCCCTTCAATCTTTACCCAAAAACCCCAAAACATATTCCTGACGTTCCACCTGGTCAAAGGGGAAAAGCAGCTCAAGAGGTTCTAAAGCCGCTACAAAAGAGTCATCCAAATAGTCCCACCAGACCAGATAGGATCTGGGTTCTACTCGAGGTTCTTTTTAGTGCCAAAGAAAACAGGGGACTGGAGACAAACGATCAAGATGTTTCCTCAGCTTCTGCCTGAGAGCCAGTCACTTCCAGTTTCACGCACTGCCCTTTGGCCTCTCTGCATCCCCCAGAGTGTTTGCCAAATACATGACCGTGGTAGCAGCTCACCTCTGACTGCAGGGATTCCAGGTGTTTCCATACTTGGATTGGCTCCTCACCGCTCCCACCAAGTGTCTACTGATGATGGCACGACACTACACTCTACTACAAGCACAGCATTTAGGGATTTCCATAAATATGGAGGAGAGTCAGCTGACCCCAGCCCAGTCCTTGGAATTCATAGGGGCATTGGTGAACATACTATCTTGCACAGTCTCCCTACCTCATCACAGATTGGAAAGACTAGTTTCTCAGATCCACGCGATACTTCCCCGAGACAAGGTGACCGCTCGGGCAGTCCTTCAAATCCTGGGGTCAATGGCTTCAACAGTAACAGCTGTCCTGCTAGCAAGACTACATATGAAAATACTTCAGTGGCTTATGTTAACACAATGGTCAATGTTAACTCACCCGTTATCTTTCCAAATTCGTTTAACAAATCACTGCAAGAAGGACTTACTTTGGTGGATGTAGCCAGACATATCTCTGTGGAGACGACCATTTTTGCCCCCACAGCCCAAGGCCACAGTGACCACGGACGCCTCCCTGACTGGGTTGGGGGGACATTTTCAGGGACAGAGGCCAGTTTCCATATCACTGTCCTGGAACTAAGGGCGGTGCTTCTAGCACTGCAAGCATTCCAACTCGCCCTTCTGTCAGGGGCTATTGCAATTCAGACAGACAACATGTCAGTGGCCTGGTACATCAACAAACAAGGGGGAACCAAATCCTATCCTCTGTGTTGGGAAGCCATGAGAATTTGGCAATGGACGATAGCTTCTGGTAGCAACACACATTCCCGGGGATTCCAGCGTGATTGCAGACAAACTGAGCAGGTGTATTCTCCTACCTCATGAGTGGTCCCTCAATCCTGCAGTGGGGTGTCTGATATTCGATTGTTGAGGCCAACCTTGCTGCGACTTGTTTGCCTCACCCATAAATCACAAGTGCGAAACTACTTTGCCCTAATCCCCCCTCAGGGGGAACCCCCGAGGGACGCAATTGCACACAATTGGCCCTTGGGACTGCTCTACTCCTTTCCCTCTGATACAATTGATCCCACATTTCTTGAAGAAAACAATTCAGTTGAGAAGCAAAGTAATCCTCATTGCTCCTTATTGGCCCCAACAAGTTTGATTTCCCTTCCTATGGCCTCATCTAGTATGCAAACCATGGATTCTGAATTCAGTTCTGGGATTGCTGTCACACCCTCAAGAGCTACTCCACCCGAACCTTTCCAGTCTCAGGCTGACAGCTTGGTTTCTCCACTTCCAATAATTGCCAAGCAGAAGAATCTTTCCTCCCCTGTTCACGACATTCTTCTGACTTCTCATAAGCCTTCCACCAGAAAATTGTATCGTGACAAGTGGAAGAGCTTGAGCTTGTGATGATATCCTGGTTCAGCCTCAGTCCCTGATTTACTTCATTACATCTCCGGCCTATTAAAATCCGGAGTAGCAACTTCTAAGATCCGGGTTCACCTAGCTGCTATTTCCAGTTTTCACAATAGCTTCGGGATACCGCCTTGATTTCTCAACGACCTTGCAAAACCTTTCTGAAAGGGGTTTCTCACATCAGGCCCCCCATTAGAGAACCTATTGAAACTTGGAACCTCACCCTTGTGTTACAGGCAATAACTAAAGCCCCTTTTGAACTTGCTGCCAATTGTGACATAAAATGTAATTCGTGGAAGTCTCTTTTTCCTGATGGCTATTACTTCAGCACGAAGAATATCTGAACTTCAGGCCTCGTGTGTCAAACGTCCCTACATGATTTTTCACAAAGACAGAGTATCGATTTGGACTAATCCTTGCTTTGTGCCCACAGTAATTTCAGAGTTAACCATGAATCAGACAATTGACTTGCCAGTGTTCTTCCCAAATTTTTCAAATAAGTGAGAGTGGATGTACACAGACAATTACGGTTCTACCTGGACAAAACAAAATCCTTCAGAAAATCCGACCAACTCTTTATCTCTTATTCTTGCCTAAAATGGGAGAGTCAGTTTCCAAGATTAACTTGTCTAAATGGTTGAGAGATTCCATACGTTTTGTCTACCACCATAGCAAATTGCCCTTGCTAAACAAAATTAGAGCTCATTCAACGAGATCTATGGCAACCTCGGTGGCTTTCCACTCCAGGGCTACCATGGATGATATTTGTGCAGCAGCAACATGGGCCTCCCCACATACCTTTATTAATCATTACAAACTGGATTTGGTCTCCAGGGGGAGAGCTGCCTTTGGCTCAGTGGTGCTCAGAAATATTCTTCCATAGGGCCTCCCAGGAAATTGGGTAGCTAGAGACTCTGTCCCATCAGTAAGGAATGAATGCAGATTAACAACATCCGATAAAGAAGATGTTCTTCGTGGTTCACTGTCGTAGTCATCACATTTGAGTTATCCCTGCCAGGGTAGCCCTTGGCTGGCCAGAATACCAGAGACTTAGTATTTCTGCATCGGTTGCTAAAAGTTTCAGGACTGACATCAGGTCATCAGTAGTATAAAGTAAGGCAGATGACGTCATTACATCAGTCTTTTTTGCTGTGGAGCCCAAAGCAGAAGCAGTTCGCATGACTGCCGGTCGGCCACTACCTGAGTTTTGGTCTGCTGAATTGAAGTTGAAGTCTTCTAAAGCTAAGCACCCTGTTGGGGATCCTTTTTTCTTGCACTAACTGATGTCAGAAAAGTTAATAATTGTCTTACCTGTGGAAAGCAAATACCACACCAAGACTTCCATTCTTACTGCATCACTTGTTTAGGACCAGACCACAACATCCCCCGTTGTCACTTCTGTGCTTTGTTCAACGCCAGAACTCTGTCATCAGGTCCTTAGTGTAGCCAGATATTTTGGCTTACAGTCCTCGAATTCCGATATGGCTTTGGTAAGCCATCCGACAGCAGATCTTCCAAAAAAATGTAAAGATAAAGACAGAGACAGACTGTCCAGGTCCAAACCTACTGACGACGCTTCTGTTAATCTAGTCGTCAGTTCTCCGGTCCCTAATGAGGCGCTTTCACAGCCCCTGATGCCTGCTTCTGTGGATTCACAGACCACTGCCGAGACCTTTTCGAAGTCCAGTATGCCACAAAGCTCTTTTTCATCTAAGGATCCTGCGGTAATCTCTACCTTGGATAGGTCTGGAGCCGCTAAGCAGGCACCGGCTTCCGAGAAATTCCTTCGGACTACTGATTCTCAACACAAACTGACAACTTATTTCGCGACTACCGTTCTTTCAAAAACAACCGAGTTTCTAAGGCCCAGGATATGAACCACACCCAAGAAACCAATGACCCACTCTCAGGCGCCTGCTTCCTTGCCTCAGTCTCAAATGCTTAAAATGGCAGAAGACCTTATCATGCTGATCAGGGGAAGCCAAGCTACCCCCTCAAAAAGGAAAAAAAGATCTGTCCCCTGTAGTTTTGTCTGAACAAGAGTCAGATGAATCTGATGCATCTGAACATGAAGACCTGCAACCCCTCTCTACTTATGAGGATTCTGATGCAGAGGACTCCATTCTTTCAGCCTCTCCCCCAGAGGATTTTTCCTTTGGGGAAACCCTGCATACCTTAAGGGAGCATTTCCAGTGGGAGAGTCAAGACTACCCTCGGTCTAAAAAGAGACTCAGGAAATTCCTAGATCTTCCACAGCACAGACCCTTGGCCATCCCCCCAGTCCTGTATGTTGTGGAGGATGTTTTTCTGGAACCCAGCTTGACTCCCGATGCCCTCCCTCCTGCACCCAGAAAACCAGACAAGTACTATAGAGTCCCTGACTCTTTACACAAATATCTTTTTAAAAATCTTACTGCTGACCCTAAAGTAATTTCTCAAGGGCCTAAAGGGATTAAAGCAACCTCTGCTAAGAATCCCACCCCCTCAGATAGGGATTCCCGAGCACTGGACAGATGGGGTAAAAAAGTATACACCTCAGTTACTCTTGCTATCAGGGCACTAAATTGTCAGTTCCATATGCTGAAATTTCAGCAACATACCCTGGAACTCCTTAAACAAACAATGTCTTCCTTTCCTGCTTGGGCAGAATCTAAAGAATTACAAGAGTTAATGCATTTTGCAAGTCAAGTAACTAAACACACCTTGCACTGTGGTTTTAACGCCCTAGAAGCTTCTTGCAAGGCAGCAGTCACTGTATCTGTCATTAGAAAGCAGGCATGGCTTAAGGAACAGACCCTGCCAGACCATGTCAAATCTAAATTGTTGGATGCCCCCTTGCACAAATATAACTTATTTGGCACTACGGCAGAAGAGGTCTTAAAAAGATAGAAGAAAAAGCAAAATCTATGCAAACAGTAAAGGATTTCTTGCAGGTCCAGCCCCTTAGGTTCAGCAGGCATTGTCCCTCCAAACACTGGTCGTTTCCTGCCCCCAATAAGCCAGTCCAGCCTACGCCCCATGGAACCAGAACCCCCCAAACAACAGCCACAAGGAACGCGCAGAGATCTAAGCAGTGGACTACTTCCACTTTAAAACCAGGGAGTTCTAAGCCACCCCCTTCTGGTAAGAACTCACAATGACTCACCACCCCCACCTCCTCCCTCTGCCCACCTTCACTTACCCCTAGGAGGAAAACCTTCATTCAAGCACCTGGGCCACCATTTCCATCGACCACTGGGTTTTGAGCATAGTGTCTCAGGGATACAAATGTTCCTTCCACACCCTTCCAACCCCAAAAGGGTTACCAAATCTACCACCAAACCAGTGGGCTGAGGCTCAAAAGCAAATCCTTTCCCTGCTCTCTTTGATTGCAGTAGAGTACGTTCCTGCAGAACAGATTAGGCCAAGTTTTCTACTCCAGACGTTTTCTGGTACCCAGAAAAGAGGACACCTGGCACCCTATCCTCTTATCTATCCATTCTAAACACCTTCCTGGTGATCTCAAAATTCAAAATGTTCACCCCCCAGCAGCTGCTACCCATGCTCTCCAAGGACTCTTGGCTAGCCACCCTAGATCTAAAAAAGGCTTACCTCCACATTCCTATTGGGGAATTATGCAGGAAATATCCTCATTTCAGGGCAGGATATCAACACTTTCAATTCTCTGCACTTCCTTTTGGCTTTTCTACTGCTCCCAGAGTTTTCACAAAATGCCTGGCTCTGGCCATTGCCTTTTTCAAACAAAGAAATATTCAGATTTATCCATACTTAGATGACTGCCTTATTCAGGCAGACAGCCAGGAAAAGCTGCTCAAGCATCTGTCCTTTGTAAAGACCCTACAAACTTCCCTAGCGTACACAATCAATGAAAAGAAATCCAAACAGGTGCCCACCCAAAGGATTATCTTCCTGGGAGCAAGCCTGGACACAGCATCCCAGATGGCATACCTTACACCAGAGAAACAAATTTTCCTGACAGCCTACTTCTCTCAACTAGCCACCAGGCCCCAACTATCTGCAAGGAAGATCCTGAAAGCTCTGGAGTTCATGGCATCTTGCATACTACTCATTCAGTGTGCCAGACTGCATATGAGGAAACTTCAGTCGTACCTAAAAAGCCTTTGGTGTCCACACTCTCACCTGGAAACTCTTCTGCCTATAATTCCTTGCCTCAGAAAAGATTTTCTTTGGTGGGCAACAGCATGCTCCCACAACAAAGGACTGCCTTTCTCACCACCACCCTGCTGCCCAGACCCTCACTGCAGATGCATCAGACTATGCTTGGGGTGCACTCCTGGACGACAGGACAATGGGGCACGCAGCAAATTCCTCTGCACATCAGTCAAAAAGAGATGATGACTGTGCAGCACGCCTTGATAGCTTTCAAGCCCCTTCTCTCTCCAGTGGCTCTCCTGATCAAAACAGACAACACCACTGTGATGTAGTACATCAACATGCAGGGAGGAATTCAATCCTACACTCTATACAGGCTGGCCATGACCCTTTGGCACACAGCCTCTGCCATGCAGCTACACCTGTTAGCACAATTCCTACCAGGCTCTCTCAACTCAATGGCAGACCAATTAAGCAGAAATCTTCTGGACCCACATGAGTGGCAGCTCAACAGAAGAACCTTCACCCTAATAACTTAGAAATGGGGCACCCTGAAGGTCAACCTCTTTGCCTCCCACACCAACCATCAGCTCAGCAAATTCTGCACAAGGGGCTCTCTCAACTCAATGGCAGACCAATTAAGCAGAAATCTTCTGGACCCACACGTGTGGCAGCTCAACAGAAGAACCTTCACCCTAATAACTTAGAAATGGGGCACCCTGAAGGTCAACCTCTTTGCCTCCCACACCAACCATCAGCTCGGCAAATTCTGCACAAGGGAGCATCACTGCATGGCTTGGAAAGTAGATGCCATGTCCTTCCCCTGGGTTAATCTGTCGGGCTATGCCTTTCCTTCACTACCTCTCATCCCCAGGGTACTGCTCAAAATAAAGGAGGAAAAACCAAGGACTATTCTTATAGCCCCAGACTGGCCCTGGCAGCACTGGTACCCCTTGCTGCACAGCCTGTCCTCGCTACCCCCATGACATCTTCCTCAGATTCTAAACCTCCTGACCCAGAGGGAAGGAGAATTCATTCATCCCCAATTGCAGACACACAATTTGACAGCTTGGCTTATTCCCTAACCCCGAACCAATCTGCCAACCTCAGTAAACAGGTTCTAGATGTTATCCGTGAAGCCAGACTAGCACCAGAAAGTCTCATGCTGACAAATGGAAAAGGTTTTGCACCTGGATCCAGGCTAAGGGAGCCAGTACTGCACAGCCCTCCCTTCCTCCCATCCCGGATTACTTAGCTGACCTACTACACAGTAGCCTCTCTTTCTCCTCTATAAAAATTCATGCCTCTGCTATTTCTGGTCATTTTCCCACTGAGCAGCTCCTTTTCTCACACCCTTTGATCAAACAGTTCCTAAGAGGGGCTAGCAACTTGAGGCCACCCAGAAGGGCACCAACACCAGCTTGGGACCTTAACTTTGTATTGGAAAAGCTCACCCTGCCCCCTTTCTTCTGCAGCACTGAAATTTCTCTCCTTGAAGACAGCATTCCTTCTGGCCATCACTTCAGCCAGAAGAGTCTCTGAGCTGCAGGTGCTCATGGCTGTGGAACCCTTCATCATCTTCCATGCTGACAGGGTATCCCTCAGAACTAACCCATCATTCATGCCCAAGGTGTGGTGTCCACTGTGGCTCTCAACCAATCCATTCATTTACCCACTTTTTTTCCTAATCCCAAGAACAAGGGAGGAAAGGATTTTGCACTCTCTAGATGTGCACAGACAGGTCAGATTCTATCTAGACAGGACTAAATCCTTCAGAAAGTCTGATCAATTGCTGGTTAGCTTTGCTACAGGGACAGAAGGCAAAGCCATCTGCAAACAAACCATCTCCAAATGGATAGCACATTGCATCCATTTCTGCTACAAGCAACATGGAAAGCCTCCCTCGAACGGGGTCAGGACACACTCCACCAGAGCAGCCTCCACCTCTGCATCTTTCCTCAGAGGCATCCCCACCAGGGACATCCTGGAGGCTGCCACCTGGACATTTGCTCACAATTTTACCAAGCATTACCACCTGCTTCCCTTCTCCAAATCCAGGGCAGGGTTTGCCTCTGCAGTCTTGCAGGGCATCCTAGCCAGCCCCTAGTTTCCTTGATTCCCCCCACCCATTTCCACAGCTTTGGGAATCGACCCAAATGTGATGACTGCAACAGTGAAACACGAGGAACATAGTACAGTTGTGTACACTTACCATAAATGTAGCTGTTCGAGTGTATTCACTGTTGCAGTCCTGAATTCCCTCCCTCCATCCCCTTTTCTACTCTTTCCCCTTTTATTGCCATTCTTCTTTATTGTTCTCCTTTCCTTACAAGGGACATATTGGTATTTATTTTCCACTGGTGGGGTTCTTCCACCAGAGCCTGGCCTCCTACTTGGGGGCTCCTGACCAGTTAGGGCAAGAAAAACTGATGTAATAGCGTCTGCTGTCTTACTTTATACTACTAACGACCTGACGTCAGTCCTCAAGTGACAGCAACCGACGCAGAAATACTAAGTCTCTGGTATTCGGGCCGGCTGAGGGCTACTCTGGCAGGGATAACCCAAATGTGATGACTGCAACAGTGAATACACTCGAGCATCTACATTTATGGTAAGTGTACACAACTCTACTTTCTATCTTACCATAACGTTCCATCTGTGTTGTTCGCCTTCATTCATTCATTAGGTCCCTCCCACCATCCCCCTCCAGTAGGTTTCTGGAGGTTTTTGGATAAGGTCCTTTATCTTGTTTAGGGTATTCTGAGCAGAAAAGGCCTCTGCTTTTACATCCTTGGGCAAACTCATTCTGAGGTAATGGGGAGGGAGGCACTATGGGTTATGTTAACACAAGAGTTTTTTGGCTGACGCGAGCTTGGCACGGTGGCCACGTCAGAACCGAGGATTGGCTCCGAACCCATCAGTAATGAATGAAAGAAGATGAAGAACACAGATGGAGCGTTATGGTAAGACATAACTTCTTTTTGCTGGCTAGCAGGGCTTTTTAAAATAAATGTACGTGACACTTTCTTTTGAGATTGATTACAAGACTTAAGGGAGCTGTAGTTTGCCTGACAAAACAGTAACATATCCAAGTATGAGAAATCTTCTTGTTGAGTCCACTTTTGGATAATAATTCTCCTCCAGCGAGAGTTTTGCACTTTTTTCAGAAAAAAAATCATGCATGATGATGTCTCTGTACCTGACTTGAGACTTGGTTTACACTTGTAAACAATACCACAACAGTGAAAGATTATAATGCCTTCCACACATTTAGACCAGGTACTGCACAGGTAGGATCTAAAGGTGGAGGAGTCTCAGTTTACATCAGACATGAACACACCACCTGGTTGGTCAAACAGTAAATGTCCTCATTGGTCAGGTCAGACCAGAAAGCTGTCTCCTATGAAATCAGTATTAAGCGTGGGACCTTAGCTAACCTTGGAACATTTAAAAATATTCCAAATCTAAAAACCTCCTACTAAGCAACAGTCTAGCAAAATTCTAATCCCCAATCCCTGTGAACACAGCTGCCCATGCAGAATTGTTCACAGAAATCTTGTACAGTTTTGTAAATAGGTGCATAAAGACAGCTGTACCTATCCCATATAAGCATAGGACAACCTCCAAAAGTAAGCCCAGTATAAATAGGATGCATAAGAAAAGAGAGAAAAAAATTGTATCCAAAAACAGGATAGGGAATGCCCAGCAAGATAAACACTCCCTCTTCAATTTAAACAAGCAACTCAGGACTAATCAAGTCCACCAAAACCAAACTTGAAGTAAAAATAGCCTTCCAAGTGAAGGACCACCATAAGGCTCCCCAACATTTCTCCACCAGCTATCACTAGAGAAGAGCAGGTCTTCACTGCACTCTCTAAGGCCAAGAGCACTGCTTTGTTGGGCCCTGATAATATCCAGGATGCCTCCTGTATAGCATAAAATATGGCCTTTCAGGCCCACTAGATTCTGTATTTAACCATAGCCTCCAGACAAGCTTCATGCCATACTCAGATGAATAGTGGACTGCAGCTGTTCTCTGTCTACACACAAGTGGGATTTCCATGAAACCGAGGAACTACAAGACCCATAAATCTGACTATTCTCTCATATGCAAGGGCATAGAAAGAATTACCATTAATCTGGCAAACAACGGCATAGGAAACCTACAGACAGTGAACCCTACCCAATTTTTTTTTTTCAAAAGCATTTCATTCCTACTTAACCTGGTGCACTTCTTGAGAATGTCAGTACAGATATTGACAAGGGCAGAATATTGCACACTGCCTGCCTAAGTCTTTCCAAGGCATTGGGCACAATACTTCACTCAGGCATTTTAGATAAACTTACAGAATTAGGCATAAATCCAGGAAGTCAGGATTGTTGAGACTACCAAAACCAAACTTGAAGTAAAAATAGCCTTCCAAATGCACTAAGAGACTGGTCACCAGCTGGATACTCAGGGGTCCATGCTGGGACCACTCCTATTTGGCAGCTTCTTCTCGGAGGGAATGGCTAATGTCAAGTGCCTTTGGCTTACCAAGTTCACAGATGGCTGCATTGGGAGCTGTTATAGATTCCCTCATGACACAAGCATCTTACAGGAGGGTCTAACAGACAAATGATTGGTGCGGAAGTCCTATAGTGAAATTCAATGCCAAGAAATGCATTGTAGTGCCTTTTTGGGAAAATGGCCACCCAGGCTAATTACTCCATCAATAAGACACCCCAAGTAGTCAGGGTTCTGGTAATATATGCAAGTACTAATCTGGTTTTTTAACATGTGACCAATGTAGTAAGAAAATAATTCTATGTACGTCATCTTATATGTAAGGGCCTAGCATCCAGGTCCAAAGAAGTCATAGTGACAGTTTATTTGGCCCTTATCAGACCCATCATTGAGTATAATTTCCCACTTTGGCATGTACCTGACCAGACATGCAACAGTTGGAACACCCACTTAGTTTTCTTACCAGGAGAATCCAGGGTATAAACACACTGTCCTATATAGATCACTTTAAAACCCTACCTCTTTACTTGGTATCCTGAAAGTTACTGAGAGGAGATCTGTGCCTAGCATACAAGTTATCCTTCGGTCCAGCTCTGACAGACCTTTTGCACATCTGCAAAATAAACTGCATCAGAACCAACAGATCCAAGGATTTAAATTTTGCTTGTGACATAAATAGAGCATGTTGATGAGACGTGTGTCCAGATGATCACCATTCTTTGGAACATGCTCCCCATCTATGCGAAGCAGAGTCCATCCTTAACCCTATTTAAAAATAACCTTGACCAGTGTATGGGAAATAGGAAATTCACCCCTGGTCTGGCCCCCTTGTCTCTGATAGAGTCTGACAGTAACTATGTCCAGACTTAACATACCTCCCCCACATAATCTTTAGGAACGTCTAACTAACATACTCTTAATAAATGCCCATAATTCATATAGACACAATTGGGTTGGGTTGCATGGCTAGGCTTATAAAGGCCCTGGCGGGTTTTAGTTTAGTATATACCTATGACCCTATGTCACCCAGTGGATAAGCCAGCTCGATCACTGATAGGGCACAAGAAGTTACGATAAGGGAGTCACTAGCAAGGTCAGGGATCAGTGCTGGTGCCTCTCCATTTTTTCATCATCTACTCTGAAATCATCTACTCTGAAATCAAGGCAAATGTCAAGGGCCTCTGGCTGACCAAGTTTGCAGACTGAAAAGTAGGCATAGTCCTTGAATCCCGTAAAGATACGGATACCTTTAAAGAGGTTGGGACACAGACAAACAACTGGTGCCAAAGCCATGAAGTAAAACTCAGTACAAAAAAATGCGTAATAGTAGCCTTTGAAAGGATGATCACCTCTGGAAATTACAACTTTGATAATACACCCCCAAAAGTTAGACCCAGTAGACAGTAATCTGGGAACACATGTTGACTGTAACCTGACCTTTGACCTCCAAGCCTTTACTTTGGTGATAAAATCATTCTGCATTACACAACTTATAAGTAAGGGCAAAGCATCCAGTTCCAAAGTAGTCAATGTTCCACTGTAGTCTGCTTTTGTCAGACCAGTCATTGAGTACAACAAACCATTCGCTTGTACCTGATCAGGCACTTGAAACAGCTTAAGAGACCACAGAATACAGGGAGTAAACCACATATTGTATGTGGACCATCTTAAAGCCCTTCCCCTGTACTCAGTCTTCTACATACTGTTGTGCAGTGATGTATGCCTAGCCTACAAGACTTTCTCTGATTCCGCACTGATGGATGTGTTGCACATCCTGAAAACAAATAGCTTCAGAAATACCCATTCTAAGGACCTTAACCTTGTGTGTGACTTAAACAAGACATGTAGGAGGAGTAGGTATGTGTCTCAAAGATTGTACTTTCTCTAGAACAGACTACCATCCATGTGAAGCAAAGCTTATCCCTTACCCTTTTCAAATATAACTTGGACCATTGGATGGGAAATTGCAAATTTACACCTGGTTTGGCACCTATGTCACTAATGGACAGGGGCAACCTGTGAATGCTTGATTTTGTATAAGCCTGTATCATAACTATACAATTCCTTTTGGTATTGGCATTAGCACTAGGGCTCAACAAATAAAGTGCAGATGTAGTATTTATGTTAATATATTATGTATGTGTTGCTTTAAATATTTTCTGTAAATATTTTCTGTTGCTGGGTTACTTATTTTTGTAAATTATAATCTGTAGAACTTCTGGTGATTTTCTCCCTGGGCGTCCGTTGAAAAAGGGCTACTTAGCTCAGTCGGACAAACCTGTCAATAAATGTAAAATAAATAAATAAAATATATTTTGGTAAATTTGGGGTAAGCTTGGTTAAGCTTAAAATGGCTGTTGGGCCGATAGCCTAGTAAACACCTATGAACCTAATGACTGACATGCACACATGTTCTAATACAGTGTGCCAGCAACGTAAGCACAGTCCTTCCCTAGGAGTCAGATATTTCTTTTTAGCCATTTGCATAATTTGGATCTTGCCCATTGCTGTCCTGGATAAAGATCTGGATTATTATGCCTGAATGTCAACATAATTTGTGGCCCTGTTACAGAAATGCACTGGCACAGGATTAGGGAAGAGTATATTAGGTGCCTGATGTTCAACCCTAATACTTGACATCAGAAAAGGGAGAAGCTGTCAGTCTGTTTCTCCAAGCTTGTGGCAGTTGGTAGTGCTTCACAGAGTCCTCACAGCTGCATGCATTTGGCAGAACAGCATTTCAAGGAGAAGCTTTCAAAGACCATGACCAGGCCTGAACCTTCACAAAGTAAGGTGTGCATGCAGGATGGTAGGACCTGTCTACCTAGCACTATCAATTGCTCATTTATTTGTCTTATCCTGCTGCTGTTTTGTCTCTTGGACATTGCTATTATTGATGTTATTGACAGCTGCCTACTACTCTGTTTGGATCATTTGCCTTGTGTTGGCTAGCATGCAAGCATTTAATTTTTTCTTTATATTTTCCGTAGTAGAATGTCTGCAGTGTCATTTTTATTCTGTTCTTCAAACACTGAAATCTGATGTTAATCATCTTTCTATTCATCACTGATGGGTTCAGTTCTAAGCCCTCAGAACCGAGTCTGCCTTTTTACCAAGCTCGCACCAGCCAAAAAAACTCTCATGCTAAGTCTCTACCTAGAATGCCCTTCTCCCTGTTACCTCAGATCTCGTTTGCCGCATAGCTGTAAAGCTGTGTTTCAGCCGAACTCTCAGCTAAGTGGAACTTTTTTGATATTTGTGTGAAAATTTTTGGATAGCTTCATATTTTATTAAGTGATTAGTATTTCCAGTGTCTTATCTTCTTCTGTATAACCCTGTTTTTTCATCTTTACCCGTTGTTACCATTGGTAAACTTTCAAGTACTAATGTTGGTACGGCCTTTCCTCCCTTACCTTTATGGTATTTCTTCAATACCATAGTTTGTATTCTCTCTCCTGTTTAAATTATTAGCTTTGGCTTTGTTCAGGTATTTCTCTTCTTTTCTCTACATACCAGTGTATTGTTATTTTTCTGACTGTTTTGAACGGAGTTGACTTTATTCTAATTGGGTTATACAGTTGGCCTGTGGTGTCTTTTCTGTCACGATGTCGGATAAGAAGGGTAGAGTACTTCATGTAAGGGCAAGTTACCTAATAGTGCTTCTCATGATGACTGTGTATACTGTTTGGGAGTGCCCTACCTTTTAGTGCAGCCTCCGTGTGACGTGTCAGAGTTTCGGTCAACGCACTCTTAATGAGCGCAAAAATAAACTCATTCTGAAAGGATTACTCAAGTCTCCCTTCTCAGAGGCCATTTCTGCAATGGCGGTCTCAACCCCCTCCTACTAAGGACAACAAGAGATCCCACTCTGTTTTTTCTTTACCGTCGAGTGATCAGAGCAAGCCTGGAAAATCAAAGGTCCCAAAGCTAACTTCGGAGCATAAATCTGCCTCTATGGCTACATCCATTTCAAAACCTTTGATACTGGCGCCTGTTTCGGCACTGATCATATACCTTACTACGCCTATTTCGACTTTGGCACCTGTGGCCATTTCGGCTTAGGGCACACCTTCGACTACTCCATTAGCTTCCATTTTGGAACCGACCATTTCTGCTCTGAGTGCCATTTTGGCACTGAGCATTGTACAGACATCACTGGATTTGACTTACTTCCGGTCTTGAAAATAAAGACTTCAGTGCCGGCAGACCTTGCACCACAGACTTGATACTCCCCTTCTGTAGATCCATTTCTGGGCCAAAAGTATAAACCCTTCATCGAAAGTCCTGACTCCCCATCCGGAGTATCCACTAGATCCACCAGGAGCCTGTCAGAACACGACGTGATGCATCTTGTAGACCAGTTGTTGTTAGCCAGGGGGATCCCTTCACTCGCTAAGACCCATCCGCCTGCAGGACTTTGGTTGTCTTATCCATGGACTCCATCTTACACTCCTCCTTTGACCATCTCTTTTCCGAAGCCTTCTGCTCCGACATCCTTCTTGGAGCTCATCACCTCGACGCCTATGGTGCATCTCACTCATGCTCCGAGTTTGTCCCTTTAGTCTTCGGTTTCTTCTGAACCGGTCCTTCCTCAATCCATCCTCTGTGTCGATAGTCATGTCTGCGCCAATCCTGCTTGAGGCTCCATCCGTGGGGGCGGGTTTGTCAGAGCAGGGTGTGACCCTGGTCCCGAGGTTGTCTTTTTTGGTTCCGGGCTCCCATCCCTCTTCGGGTGGGCCTGCCTTCTGCACGATGGAGAGGGCTCTTGCTTTGGGCAGCACTCCTTTAATGTCGGAACCCCAGTTTTCTCCCCCTGAGCTACAGCTGTCACAGATCACCACCACCGGGACACCGGGCAGAGAAGCCGCAGGACACTCCTGTTCAGGGTACCCACTCTTCTGAGTCCTCCTCAGAAATCCCCACTGAGGAGCCTCCTCGAAAGAAGACGTACAAGAGGAAGCACATGGACTCGCCTGAGGAGTCCTTAACGGAAGACACGGATTATAATAATGGTGAAGGGTCCCCACGGTCACCTCCTGGTGATGTCTCCTTCAGAGACATCCTGGAAATATTAAAGGAGAGAGGTGACTGGAAGCCCTCCAATCCTTCGTGTGAGGAGTCCGTGTTCCTGCAGGCTTTTCGCACTTGGCCTTCTACCTCTTGGGTGACCTTGCCTGCTGACAAGCTCATCCAGCTCGTCGTGCAGCGGGCTTGGAAGAACTCTGATTCCATGGAGGTGATCTCCCGGAGACCAGACAAAATTCTTTCACCTCCCAAGGAGAACCCACATTGGTCCAAAGGGTTACTAGTTGATGCTGTGGTGGTGGCGGCGGCCACAAAAAAGGACTTGGCTGAGGAAAATCCCACTGTCCATCTTCCCAACAGGGAGTCCTGGGCAGTGGACAGACTTGGGAAGCATGTTTTTGCATCAAGGACCTTTGCTATTCGGTCCCTGAGTTATTTGGCACATTTTACGAGGCTCCAGATGGACTTGATCTCCGCACTCTCTGGGACGCTCACAGGACAGTTGTCTGATGAGGTCAGGGACAAAGTGGCCTCGCAGCTCACAACCCTGGAGTCAATATCCAACTCGTCCATAAGATTGCTATCACATGCGACCGAAGGGGTGGGTAAAGCAGTGGGTTCAGGCATTGTTATGAGGCGTCATGCCTGGATGTGCATTTGTAACCTCACGGATCCCTTCAAGTCTTTCTTTGTGAATGCTCCCATCGAAGCTTCATCCCTTTTTAGCTCCAAGGTGAAGGACACGCTAGCCAGGTGCGAGCAAGACTGAAAGACCCTGTCTGCCATAGGCTTATGGTTTTCCAACCCTCGGCATACCTTCTCCAGGAATCAGAAGAGTGAAAAAATGTGGCATAAGAAATCTCAGGGTCCTTTCCGTACCGCACGTGGTGTTGATACCCCCAGAGGCAGAGGCGGTAACCATTCCGAAAAACACCCCTATAGAGGCAGAGGGGGTCTCATAACCAAGACTCCAGGGACTCTTTCCCTGGACAGCCTTATCAGCGCTCCTGAGGAGCAGCCCGATTGCTTATCTCTGGAAGCAGTTAGGGGTCGTTTCTCTCTACACCAAGCTGCCTGGCACTGTATCACCACCGATCATTGGGTGCAGAGTATTATCACCAGAGGTTACACCATTCCCCTTTTTTGTCAGCCAAAATTTCATTCCACCCAGTCAAAGGGAAGAAGCAGCTTCAGAGATTATAAAGCTGTCTCAAAAAAGAGTTATCCAGCCATTCCCACCAGACCAGCGTGGATCCGGATTTTACTCGAGATTCTTTTTGGTGCCAAAAAAGGCAGGGGACTGGAGACCCATTTTTGATCTAAACAGCTTAAACAAGTCTGTCACCCAAACCAAATTCCAGATGGTCATGGTTCAGTCTATTCTCCCCTTTTTAAGAGAAGGGGATTGGATGTGCTCTATAGATCTCCGCAATGTTTATTACCACATCAAGATGGGCAAACGCTCCAGGAGTCTGCTTCACTTCCGGCTAGGAGCCAGTCATTATCTAATTCTGTGCCTTGCCATTTGGTCTCTCTACAGCCCCCAGAGTGTTCACAAAATGCATGGCAGTTGTAACAGCTCACTTGAGACTAAAAGGATTCTGGGTGTTTCCATATGTGGACAACTGGCTCCTTACTGCCCCCACCGAGCATCTTTTGGTAACAGCACTGCATTATACTCTCTCTCTGGCAAAATTGTTGGGAATAATGATACATTGGGAGAAATCAAACCTTACCCATACACAACAAATAAAGTTCATTGAAGCAGTGTTCAATACTCAGTCCTGTCTAGTATCATTCCCAATTCACATACTCCCATCGATTGAGGCTTCGACTCCGGGTGATACTCTCTCAAACAAGGGTCTCTGCAAGGGAAGTTCTTCATGCCGTAAGTTCTATGATAGTGTCAATCCCAATAGTGTCTCTAGCAAAGCTACATATGCAGTTTCTGCAATGGCTCCTCCTGTCTCAGTGGTTCCCAAACTGTCACCCCCCTCTGTTACCAGATTCGAATAACTGACTCCTGCAAACAGGACCTGCTTTGGTGGATGAGCCCAGACATAGAACTTTGGAGTCGTCCATTTCAATCCCCTCAGCCATTGTGACCATGGATGCTGCCCTGATCCGGGGGGGGGGGGGATTTCCTAGGAAAGACTGTCCAAGGCACATGGTTCACCTCAGAGGTCCACCTGCATATCAGTGTTCTGGAACTTAGAGCTGTGCTGTTAGCGTTGCAGGCCTTCCATTCAACTCTGCCTTCCAGGACAATTGCAATTCAATCAATCAGTATGTCAGTGGTCTGGTATATCAACAAGCAAGGAGCTACCAAGTCCTACCCCCTATGTCGAGAAGCCATGAGAATTTGGCAGTGGGCGATAGCTTTCAACCACTTTCTGATAGCAACGCATATCCCTGGTAGCTCCAACGTGATTGCTGACAAACTGAGCAGGTGCATCTTCATGCCTCATGAGTGGTCCCTCAACCCCAAGGTGGCATCAGTAATCTTCAGCCACTGGGGCCAGCCTTGCTGCGATCTTTTCTCCTCCCCATCAAACAACAAGTGCAGCAGCTATTTTGCCCTACTTCCCCTGGAAGGGGAGTCACAGAGGGGCACTCTGATCCACGATTAGCCCACAGGACTTCTTTACGCTTATCCTCCCATCCCTCTGATCCCACAATTTCTAAATAAAGCTCTTCGGTTGAAATGCAAGGTGATCCTCCTTTGGCCTTACCTAGTATACCCGCCGTGGATTCTGGACCCTCTACCAGATCTGATTACTCGCCCCCAAGGGTTGAGTCACCCAAATCTGTCCAGTCTCAAGCTGACAGCTTGGTTTCTCCACTTCCACTAGTCGCCAGGCAAGTTAATTTCTCCTCGCCTGTTCGAGACATCATTCTGGCCTCTCACAAACCATCCACCAGAAGACTATATCAGGATAAATGGAAAAGGTTCTCCATCTGGTCCAAGGATAACATGCTAGACCCACATAGATAACCAATAAAGCACACTAAACAGCCAAACGAGATAAAATCAGTCACAGCTGCTTGCCAAAGAAACGAAGTATAAAAAACCTTTGATTAATTTGAATTTATTTGAAGCGCTATTCATTTGCACAGTGTGCAAACTTCTTCAGAAAACAATGTTAACATTTGAAAATCATATAAGTAGACTCAGGTGTAGTTGTTTAACCAATCAGAGTAAAGTAGAACTTCATTAATTACTTCCTTAAAGGCACACAGATTAACTAGATACATTTCCATAAAGAATGTGTATACCCCTATAGAAGTGCATCACTAAAACCCAACTTATAATCGTTAATAAAAAAAATTTAAAGTAAAATTAAAAATCATTATTAATAACACAAATTATGTGTACATACAAGAGAAACATATAATAAATACTAAATAAATACTAAACTGACAATGGCAGTCATTCATCTCCTTAGACTCTTTAGTTTTAAAATACTACTTAAGGAACAGGTTTCATTCAAGCCTGGGAAATTATATGCATTTAATCTGATCTGCCAGGCTAACTCTAGTTCCTCAGGTTGCACATGAGTATCAAATATGTAAAGACTCCTGGCCATTCCTTAAGAAAATTGACAGCTTAGATTTTAATGGGAATTATAATTTTCTCACAGTTGATGTGAAAGATTTGTACACGTGTATTCCACACCACGTAGGGATTGATTGGGCGAGCTTAGTACTTAAGAAAAATGGTGCTACTAATTTTGAGATTGCATTAGTGATCGAATTACTTGAGCTCATACTTTACAACAATTTCTTCATGCTTGGGAACAACTGTTTACAAAAAGGAGGAGTTGCTATGGGCTCCCCATGTGGGGCAAGCATCAAGTCAGTCATCAAAGGGCAACTGGTGAGAGCTGCAGGCATAGTGAGTCAGGACATAGAGTTTATTGAAAAGTATGTATTTATACCGGGGTTACCTGGAGATTTTGATGGATAGTTTGATTGACGATGTCAAATACAAGAGATTCAACAATATATATAAACCTATATTGGGTGTCAAACAAACTTTACCTGAGCAGAGAGTGACACCAAGCGTAATGATTTTTAATAATGTTGACCACATTCCTGTCTTGTTCAATGACCCTTGTTCAAGTTTTATTACTACATATACTATACACAGTCACTTTTGCATTGACATTATCCGGAAAAATTGGGACTTGTTTAAAAATAATCCCAATATCTGTAGTAAAATGGGTGGCATGCTTAATGTCATCTTCAGGAAGGGTAAAAATTAAAAAAAACTACTTGAACAACAAAAACATAGTTACCCTAGAATAACAGGTATGGATAAATGCCAAAGCTGTAATTTTTGTAAATATGTAGAAGTGGTGAATTTGGTTACAGTGGGAGTTACACAATTTAGATTAACATTGAGGTACAACTGTAATTCAAAAATGGTTGTTTATTTGGCTAAGTGTCAACGTTGTCCTGCTTTTTATGTTGGCAAAACGGAGCGGAGGCTCCGCAAAAGAATTTATGAGCATCAATATGCTATTAGTAGGAAGAAGCAGGATAATGCCTTAGCCAAACACATCCAGGGACATAATGAACACAGTTTTAAATTCTTGGTAATCGAACTTGAGGAACTAGAGTTAGCCTGGCAGATCAGACTAAATGCATATAATTTCCCAGGCTTGAATGAAACCTGTTCCTTAAGTAGTATTTTAAAACTAAAGAGTCTAAGGGGATGAATGACTGCCATTGTCGGTTTAGTATTTATTATATGTTTCTCTTGTATGTACACGTAATTTGTGTTATTAATAATGATTTTTAATTTTACTTTAAAAATTTTTATTAACGATTATAAGTTGGGTTTTAATGATGCACTTCTATATGAGTATACACATTCTTTATGGAAATGTATCTAGTTAATCTGTGTGTCTTTAAGGAAGTAATTAATGAAGTTCTACTTACTCTGATTGGTTAAACAACTACACCTGAGTCTACTTATACGATTTTCAAATGTTAACATAGTTTTAGTTTTCTGAAAAAGTTTGCACATTGTGCAAACGAAAAGCGCTTCAAATGATGCTAGACCCATATTCAGCTCCAGTTACTGCAGTGCTTCAGTACTTGGCTAAGTTTTTTGAAAATGGAGCCCCTGCCTCTACGGTACGAGTACATCTAGCGGCAATTTCCATGATGGTATGGATGGCACACCTCTTATCTCTTTATGCCTTTGCAAGGTTTTCTTCAAGGGGGGACCTCTCCTATCATGCCACCTGTCAGCCCGTGGAACCATGGAACCTCACTTTAGCCCTTCAGTCTTTGACTCAAAAAACCTTTTGAACCTGCTGTGAAGTGTGACCTAAAGGTTTTGTCTTGGAAATCCTTGTTCTTGGTAGCCATTACCTCTGCCAGAAGAGTCTCGGAGCTGCAGGCATTGTGTATCAAGAGGCCCTATCTGGTCTTTCATAAAGACAGAGTATCACTTTGGACAAATCCATCCTTTCTTCCCAAAGTTGTTTTCTGAATTCTTCTTTAACCAGACCATGGTCTACCAGTGTTCTTTCTGAATTTTGTCAATAGAGGGAGAGTATTGCCTTCACTCCTTAGACTTACATAGACAATTGAGATTCTATCTAGACAGGACCAAACCTATCCGTAAATCTGAACAGCTTTTCATCTCCTTTTCTGGGCCCAGAATGGGAGAGGCTGTTTGCAACGTTACATTATCAAGATGGCTAAGGGACTGCATATGTTTCTTCTATTCCCTCAATAATGAACCTATGCCAAAAGTTAAAGCTCACTCCACTAGATCTATGGCAACATCTGTAGCTTTCCATTCCAGGGCTTCCATGGATGACATCTGCGCAGCAGCTACCTGGGCTAAGCCTCAAACCTTTATCAATCATAACAAATTGGACTTGGTCTCCAGAGGGAGAGCTGCCTTCGGCTCAGTGGTACTCAGGAATGTTCTTCCATAAAGGCCACCCATTGACCTCAAGGTAGCTTGGGATTCTGTCCCATCAGTGATTATTGGAAAGAAGATTAACAACATCAGATAAAGAAGTTGTCTTACCATAATGTTCCATCTGTGTTGTTTATCTTTCTTTCATTACTTCCCACCCTCCTTCCCCCTCCAAAGACTCCTGGGGGATGCTTTGGGGTCTAAGTGATGCCTTAGGATATTTGCGCAGAAGTGGCCTCGGCTTTACTTTTTCTCTAGCAAACTCAATCTGAGATAACAGGGAGAAGGGCATTCTGGGTAGAGACTTAGCTCAAGAGTTTTTTTTTTTTGCTGGCACGAGCTTGGTAAAAAGGCCAGCTCTGTTCCGAGAGCTCGGAACCGAACCCATCAGTGATGAATGAAAGATGATGAACAACACATATGGAACATTATGGTAAGACATAACTTTTTTTTACTACTTTGCATATGAAACAGCTATAGGGATGCCAGTTGATTGCTTTTCTCTTGAATTGTTTGTAGTTTGTCGATCAAGATTCGGCTGTTTTGTCATTTTCAAGAAATGTCTTACACCTGACCGTTAGTTCTAGCTGTTTACTTGAACCCCTCTCTGACTGAATATCTTGAAATTAAATAGTGCTGACTGCATTATAACACTTTCCTGAGACTTCATTTTGTTCTCTGAAACTAGTGTCTGCTTAGATACTTTTCTATATGTAACATTTCCATTTACAGTATTTTCATCTCTCACTGGCCCACTAACTTGCTGCAGCTGAATGGTCATTTTTTTTAACTGCCTGTAGCTGTTTAGTGTGCTTTGTTTCTGTAGCTGTTGTGAACGTGTTTTAGTTTAAACTTTTTCTTCAACTTTTTTCTGTAGATCAAGTGGTTGCATTACTATCATCCATTTTGACTGTTGTGTACCTGACAGGTCCTGATTTGCTCATCTGCTTACTACTTAAACATCTTAGACAAGAAAACATTATATGAATGACCAGTAAGTGTATTACATTATCAGAGAGACGCCAACAGTACGCTTAGAGATGCATTATATGCCACAAATTTTAGTTACATTATATACAAAAGAACATAGAGTTTAGTGTAAAAACGAAGCAGCTACATTTTGTTGCACATGTAAATCTATTTGCAATGCAAATATTTTAATATGCACACGGTGGAAACATTATGGTATACAAGGACAAACATGCCCTACAATGTACACTCAGATCTGTTTAAGTAGTATTAATGAAAGAATGAGCAGAAAGACCATGAATTTGTGACTAGTAATTTGTTGATTGTGCATTATCATAGGCGTAGAAGCCTAAAATTTGTTGGACTGCAGCAGCACGGACAAGATGGAGGTGAGAATTTTAACTTTTGTCAATAAGGCATCCAAGAATAGGTTTATTGAAATGTTCTCCTAACCTCTTCCTACATTCAGGATTAAGATTGTTGTCTAGTTTGTTTTGAAAGGAGTTTCCAGTTGGTAGTCTATTTTTCAAAAGTTTTTTTTTTTTTTTTTTTTTTTAACCTGTTGTTTGGAAGAAAGGCCAATGTAGAGTAAAAGACTGCCCCCCCTCCCCCCATGTAACAGGCTTCCCATCCATGTGAAACGGAGTTCCTCTATTACCCAATTTAAGCCCAACCTAGACCAGTGGATGGGGAATGAGATTTACACCCGGCTTGGCACCCATGTCCTTTATGGACAGAGGTAGCATATCAGTGTCTGGCCCTCAATGTCCCATTTGGATATAGGACATCATTATTCTTTTGGGTAAACTTGGCAAGGTTAGAACTCCCCACCCCCTGGTCATTTCAGTGACAATACAAGTCTATAAAAATATTTACCATTTTCATAGCATAGGAAATGCTATGTAACTTTTACCATTTTCATAGCATAGGGAATGCTATGTAACTTTTACCATTTTCATAGCATAGGGAATGCTATGTAACTTTTACCATTTTCATAGCATAGGGAATGCTATGTAACTTTTACCATTTTCATAACATAGGGAATGCTATGTAACTTTTACCATTTTCATAGCATAGGGAATGCTATGTAACTTTTACCATTTTCATAGCATAGGGAATGCTATGTAACTTTTACCATTTTCATAGCATAGGGAATGCTATGTAACTTTTACCATTTTCATAGCATAGGGGAATACTATGTAACTTTTACCATTTTCATAGCATAGGGAATGCTATGTAACTTTTACCATTTTCATAGCATAGGGAATGCTATTTAACTTTTACCATTTTCATAGCATAGGGAATGCTATGTAACTTTTACCATTTTCATAGCATAGGGAATGCTATGTAACTTTTACCATTTTCATAGCATAGGGAATGCTATGTAACTTTTACCATTTTCATAGCATAGGGAATGCTATGTAACTTTTACCATTTTCATAGCATAGGGAATGCTATGTAACTTTTACCATTTTTTATAGCATAGGGAATGCTATGTTACTTTATGCAAGAGGTGAGTCGTAAAGTTTTCTGTGTAGCATTTTTCTTAGGAATATTGTAGTACGGATGTTAACAAGCAGTACACTGAGTGTATATTGCCTGTGAATGATTAAAGCTGATATGTACAGCATTTATTGTTCACTCTGAATTCCTTTTAGAGTATGACAATTTCCAATGCCATTTGGAAGAAAGTCTTCTAGTCTGACCCTTAGACTGGACAATGCATAGTCAGTGGAGGCCATCTTAATTTTAGGTCTATGTAATATAGTTGTATTTTATGTTTGAGTACAGCTGATAAGCAGAAGAGAAGCAAATTTATCCCAGCAATTAGGGAATACCAAGAGACAGGTGTGAGATTCAAACTGCTATATCCAGCTGTCTTCAGTGTGTTTTTCCTGGAGGATCAAAGTCATTTTTTTGATGCAAAAGAGGCTAAAGAGGAAATAAAAAAAAAAAAAGTGTAGCCAACAAAATGTGAGTCAGCAAGCAGAAAGGGACTCTGCTTCTCATCCTTCTTATGATAAGGTTCATAGAGGGACTATGCCAGTCAGACCTTTTCCAGTGTTCCAAGAAAAAGTGCTTGAGAAACAGAAAACAGCACAGCAGTTGACTAGAAGACTCAGCAGTACCTTGGACTTGAACCAGAGTCTGAGAGATGGAGATGAACAGGAAGACCACCAGCAACTCTAAAATCAATGAATAAATGGAAGACTAAAGCATCATACTGCATTTGTGAAATATGTTTTTTTGCAAGAATAAGTGAAAAACATCAAAGATCAGCTCTGAGCCCTTTCTTTTTTGCAATGGTGATGGGCAGGTTGACAGATGAGATCAGACAGGAGTCCCCATGGACTATGATGTTTGCAGATGACATTGTGATCTGTAGTGAGAGTAGGGAACGTGGATGAGACCCTAGAGAGATGGAGATATGCTCTAGAGAGAAGAGGAATGAAGGTCAGCAGGACTAAGAATATGTGTATGTGAATGAGAGGGAGGATAGAGGAATGGTGAGGATGCAAGGAGTAGAAGTGGCGAAGGTGGATGAGTTTAAATATTTGGGATCAATAATTCAGAGTAATGGTGAGTGTGGAAGAGAGGTGAAGAAGAGAGTACAGGCTGGATGGAGTAGGTGGAGAAGAGTGTCAGGAGTGATTTGTGACAGACGAGTACCAGTAAGAGTGAAAGGGAAAGTCTGCAAGAGGGTAGTGAGACCAGCTATGTTATATAGGTTGGAGACAGTGGCATTGACAAAAAGGCAGAAGATAGAGCTGGATGTGGCAGAGTTAAAGATGTTAAGATTTGCACTGGGTGTGACGAGGGTGGACAGGATTGGGAATAAGTATATTAGAGAGTCAGCCCAGGTTGGAAGGTTTGGAGACAAAGCCAGAGAGGCAAGATTACGTTGGTTTGGACATGTGCTGAGGAGGGATGCTGAGTATATTGGGAAAAATATGCTAAGGATGAAGCTACCAGGTAAGAGGAAAAGAGGAAGGCCTAAGATAAGGTTTATGGATGTGGTGAGAGAGGACATGCAGGTGGTTGGTGTGACAGAGCAAGATGCGGAGGAAAGGAAGAAATGGAAACAAATGATCCGCTGTGGTGACCCCTAATGGGAACAGCCAAAAGAAGAAGTGAAAAACACTGGACTTATGTTGACTTTGTTAAACTTCTGGGTGGACTGTAAAGCAAATACCCCACTTTAAATCATTAATGTTTAGAAGGTCAATAAAAGGGGGGAAACTGCAATTAAAACACTTTTCGTTCTTATTAATATTTGTCTAAAACATTTCAATGATAGAAATTGAATGCTTTATGCAGTAAAGCACTTTTGTGTAATCATAATCAGAGATGTTTTAAATGTGGGGGGGGGGGTCTTTTCAGTGTCTGTTGTATGTGTTAAAAATATTAAAGTAACCTAGTACTTTTTTAATTGTAAGAATTATAGGATCTGATGTCATTTTCATTCACTCCTTAACTGTTGAGTTCGGATCTGATTCTCTGATCAGCTCGGCCGCTTATTCCAGCTTGTGGAACACTGAAACTCTCAAGTTCTTGCCTTTACCCATAATGCCCTAGTCACTTAACATACCCCAGATCTCTCTTACCACCTGAGTGTTCGGATGTGGTCATTGCTTACTCTCCATCAAGCATATTATTTTTTTTCTTTACTACAGTAGAGTCTCGGTTATCCGAATGTCTGAACCAGCCTTACAAAGTTTTCTGGTTGGAAAAATCATAAAGTCTGAATATGTAAACATTATATGTATTTGCTTGAGCATGTTTTTTGAGCTTGTAGCCAGCTCATGTGTGAAAAATATTGTTTATATTGTCCAGTGGAATCACTGAATGGTTGAAAAGTGTAGTCCTGCATGCAGAAAAAAAAAGATTTTAGAAGTTTTTTATCCAGTTCAATTATATGTTTGATTATCCGAACTACCCTAGGTCCCAATTAGTTCAAATAGTCGACTCTCTACTGTATAATCTTTCTTGCACTTTCTTCATATTTCTAATTTTCTGTATAGAAAATTCCTATACACTCAGTTTTAGTGTATCCCTTAAATACCATTGTTGGTATTTCTTTCGTTCTTTAGTATTTTTATTGTTACCATCGCTGGTCTTTCTTTCTAGTCTCTGATGTTGTTTAGGGAAAAAAAAGTTTTTCTTATTTATTTTCTATTAACTGCCTTTTAATTATATCAGAAAAATCTTCTGGTTTCAAAAAGTGCATGGCCTGAGGCCATAAAATTCTGATTTCAGATGCACATTCAGTGCGTGTCTACAGTTTAGGCTTAGCTCATCTTGATTCAAATTGTGACATATGTGAGGCCCTCAATCCAAGGGCTTTGATAGACAGAAAAGATGTTAATTTTAACAGGTTTGCTACCCTGTAAATCTGCTTCGACAACCTCTGGGGCTCAAACCCCAAAAAAAGTTGACAAGAAGGGAGATTCTCTTCATAATGAATCAAGAAAATGATCCCCGGATCCGACTACTGGCTCCGTTATCTGAAACTCCCAATAAAATGACTAAAGTATCAGATCCGACCACTTCAGATCTGAGACCTAGATCGGAGAAATTTCTTCAGATCCGATCACTGCAACTGTTATCGGAGCCTCTGTTTTCTTAGCTTCCTTTCCCTTTTTTTTTTTTTTTTTTTTTTTTTTTTTTTGCAATATTCACTGAGATGACACACTAGACCATCTTCTGCAGCATCATCTGTACTATCATCCAAGAGACTGACAGAAGCCGATGTCGACAGGATGACGAGGAAATTCCTCTGGACACTTATTCAAATGGGAGTTCTTCCAGCTCTGATCCTGTTGGGTCTGGAGATCCTTGTCAGTAATACTCTGCTGTTACTATCTCTTTCTGTGATCCAACCTTTGGTTTTGGAGCCATCGGATGCGAAAATCCCAGAGTCGTCCACCTCGGATCCGAAGATGTTGGTATCTTTGACTCAGATGGCATGTCTGAGAGGACTGACACTGAGCACTTCTGAGCCGTAGCATTGGCGCCAGATCCGAGGTATTGGAGTTGTTTTTGAAGCTGTTGGATGTATCTGTGCCCTTCAGAGCTTTGACGCTAGACAGCTTGGCTCCAACTCTTTCCTCACATAGTTTGCCTTTTGGGCAGAGGGAGCCAACAGTCTGTAAGTATGCCTTATCAGATCCCTCAGTTTCTTTTTCTTTGAGGTAATGAAGAGAGCTCTCTTTGTTCCAGGAGTTCAGACGTCTCGTCCATCTTCAGCTCTCACTACCCAACTCCTTTTGACTCTGCATTTAGAGCCTCAATCAGCTGTGCCACTGGGACAGCCAGCCCAAACCAGTCTCCAGAACACCCAGCAGGGTATATGTTGCTCTCCTGCTTTGGACACAATAGAAGAGTCTTTGTGGGTTCTGTTCAAGCAGCTTTATTATATACAAATACATCACGATAGAAGCTTACTGACTTTAACTTAAGTAACTTGTATACAAACTAACTACTGCAATCATACATGCTCACTCTCTGGCTACACTCTCAAAATGGCATTGGGAATAGCATGTGCCCAGTATGTATATAGCACGTTCAGTCCTTGATATGCTTCTTAAAGATACAGCACATACACTCTGATCTACAGTATAGTAGTCTCTTCTGATACTACTTGGAGCATCCCACTGATGAAGTTCCCAGGAAGAGAAACTGTAAAATGAGGCACTTGGACTCCACAAGAGTCTGTCACAGAAGATACTAACTTTGATGAGGGGGAAGGGTCCCCAGATCACCACCCAACATCTCATTTGGAGACATCTTAGAACTCCTAAAACAAAGGGGTGGTTGGTCCCCCGACAACCCTTCCCAAGAGGAGTTGGTGTTCCTCGAGACCTTTGGAGCTGGCTTACCTTGTGATGACACCACTCGCTGATGAGCTCGTTGATTTGGTCTGTTGATGGGCATGGAAGGAGCCTGATACCATCAAGGATCCTGGCTCCACTGAGTGATAGAACATATTATTTGATGCCATGGTCATAGCGGCCACTAAGAAGGAACTAGCAGAGCAGAATTCCTCTGTCTGCCCCCCCCCCCCAACAGGGAGTCTAGGGTGCTGGACAGATTTGGGAAGCATGTCTAGGCTTCAGCGATTTTTGGTTTTTGGTCACTGAACTACTTGGCACATTTTATGAGACTTCAGAGGGATTTGATTAAGGAACTTTCCAAATCCCTCACTGGGACCATATCCTCCAAGGTATAGAGCACTAATGCCTCACAGTTGCCTACCCTTCATTCCATTTCAAACTCGTCTATGAGGCTTATCTCACACACAGCTAAAGCTACCTCACGGGTGATGGGTTTCAGCATTTCCATCAGAAGACGTGCTTGGATGCACTTGTGTGACTTTACGGAATCCTTCAGATCTTCCTTTGTCAGTGCTTTTTTTGACGGAAGTTCCTTATTTGGCTCCAAAGTAAAAGACTCCAGTAGAAGAATAACCAGTCAACACGGATGAATTCAATGAAGAAGCCGTTCCAAAGTTTAATAAAACAGCATAAAAAATGTTAAAAAGCATCCAAGAAAAAGACGAGTGGTTTTACACCTCTCCAGGTGGTGCTTCAGATCTAATGAAACAGGCATGGAATGCTGCTTAAATACAGTGTCAGGTCTCCCTCTTAAGGTCACGTGACCTACACAGTGGTCTTAAAGGAACATAGTCTGTCAAATTCTTTCCTCTGTCACTTTGCAATTCTAAAATCCATTTAGTTTCAATAAATTCTGTTTTAGTGCTGACACCCTCACCTGCAATGTTGACATTAAAAAGTTGTAGCACAATAAACTTAAACTTATGACTACTTCCAGCAACTAGAATATGTTTTGACAGTGCATTTCTTTCATCTTTTATCTTTTCTAGACACATCATGTGTTCATGTACACGGTCTTTCAATGCCCTGTTAGTTTTACCAACATAAAAGCTTTACAAAGAGTGCTGCTTGCTAAATAAACAAGATTAGAGCTTTTACAATTTGCAAATAAACTAAATTTATAAACCTGCTTGGTCTCAGGATGCTCAAATCTATCAGTAGTTTCAGTAAAGTGACTCATACTACAGTCTGCAAGGATGAGTTCCTATTCTATTACTAATCTTTGGTTTCTTCTGAACAGGTTTATAGCACAACATTTTCCTCAAAGACATATTGTTCTTAAAACAAAACTTAGGAACCTCACCTAAAATTGTTTTGTTTTTATCATCACATGTGAGAACATGCCAGTGTTTTTTTAATAATATCACAGACAGAGCTAATATCATTTGAGAATGTAATCTCATTCTCAGAATGTCTCCTTATGACAACCTAGAACTCAGCCTTTTGGTCTGGATATGGTTTGGCCTAGGCATTCCTATTAGATAGATCCCTTGTCATGCTACAGCTGTCTCATGCTGTGTCGGTAGCCTCTACTACTAAAGTCATTTGCCAGCTCATCAAAAGCATACACTCATCACCTGCATAGAGCCTGGCATACCTAAGGAATTGTCCTTTCAAGACATTCATGGGAATGTGTTGTGGGTGCATACTCTGCCTATGTAAAATACTATATTTTTTTGTAAACTTGAGTGTCTAAACCATTCAGTTTTTTGATGATTTTAAAATCTAAAAACTCAATATTCTCAGCAGAGAATTTAGGGGTAAATCATAGGAGCTTGGTTGTCTGTTGCAGATATTCAACAAAGTCATGCAACATAGAAACAGAACCTGCTCATTCAAAAAAATGTATCATTCACAAACCTGGTATAGTATAGAATAAACTGTTTAAAACGTTGCTGTCATTAAAGACATAGTGCCTTCCAATAAGCTAGCACTAGGTTTGCATAGCTATTGGTGCAAGGATTGCCCATTGCTACTCCCATCCTCTTCTTGTATAGCTGATCATTAAAAGTGAAAACGTTGTTCAAAATCAAGTGAAGAAGTACGCTTATAAGATAAATATGCCCTGCACTGTAATCAGAACAGAGTAGCAAATTCAATCCCTGTGTCATTAGGTATGACTGTAAAAAGTGATATCACATCCATTTAACCAATAGAAAATTGTCACTGATATTGTTACTGGACCACTCAAATGAAGTTGCTAGAAAATGCTTAGTTTCTCTAAGAATGGTGTTAGGTTTATCTAATACTGGTCGCAGTTGCTTTTCAACATAGATAAGGGCTCAGTTACCTAACCATGGCCAGAGACAGTAGGCCTCATCAGAGGGATTTCCATGGATTTTTGAATTTTGGGGAGGCCATGTAAAATAGGAATGGTAGGATATTCAATCAGAAAATATTCAAACAGTTCCTTGGTAATTTTTACCTGCCATCAATAAATCATGTAGATTACAGCAAATTCTTGATAACTTATCAACATCAAATTTAGAGCAAACAGCATAAGTAAAACTATCAGATAAGCATATATGCTGTCAATTTACCTAGAGGTGTCCAGAAGTATGGCATCCTCTTTGTCATCAGGTCTAGTGTATACATGTTCCATCAGAGTTAAATCCATAAGGACCTTAAACTGTATTTTAGTAAGGTTAAAAAAGTTTCTTAAGACTTTTACAACTTTAACAACTTACATATATCTTGTTCACAAAGTTTCAAAAAAGTCTCAACCAGCAGTGGATTCACCTGGAAAAACTGACTAGGTCTGTTATAGACGTCACTCTGAACACTGGAGATTAAGCCACATCAGTTTCAAATACTCTGGACAAAATAATCTCAAATTAGTGAGTACATCACACAAAGAAGAGTTTTGGGATGGAATAAAAGAAAGGCCCTTGCTTAACACTTGCTGTTCATTTGTTAGAATAGTGGTGGATATGTTCACAATTAAGTCCGTGAACTCTTTCTCTGTATGGCTGGTCCAAGATCCAGCTGCCCAGCCATCAGTGTCCTTTTTCGTACCTGCCTCTGCTCTATGAATGATCTCTCTCCTGTTTGGCAGGTGAAGGTTCTGGTAGGCAGATGTGTAAAAAAAAAAAAAAAAAAACCATAGTAGTAAAAAAATCCAGAGCCTGGAAACGAGATAAAGTGCAGCATTTATGCCAAACAGAAAAGAATCACAGAGCTTTCGGGATTAACCCGATGAAGGGTTGATCCCGAACGCTTTGTGATTTTTTTTTTTTCCCTGACACACTGATGAAGGGTTGATCCCGAAAGCTTTATTTTTTTTTTCTATCTGGAATAAATGCTGCAATCTGAAGTAGTTTCTTCATTTGTTCTTCAACCTGTGGGTTACGGATCTGTATTGGATCCAACTCAACCGGATATCCAGCATCTGATCCAAGCTCAAAGCTTCTCTCCTTACCCACAATGCCCCCGTCTCCTTCCTCCCTTCAGATCTCATGCCTGTAAAGTCCGCATTGTGGTCTGAGCTCTCTACTGTGTGATTTTGGTAAGTGAGTGGTTTTTGGGGTTTTATCTCTCTCTCTGTCTCTCTCTCTCTCTCTCTCTCTATCCTCCCATCCGCATGATCATCAGTTTAAAAAAAAAAAAGTCTTCTCTACTTTTCTTTTCGTTTCTATAGTGTGTGGTGAGTGTTTGAGAGTGTGCTGGGTCTGCTTTTGGATCATGTCTGAAACTCCCAAGTCAGGATTCAGAAAGTGCACGGTGTGTGGCCATAAGCTCTCCCCAACCGATGGCCACAGTCTGTGCATGGTCTCTCTCGGGCAGCCCATCTTCAGACCTCCTGCTCCATCTGTGCAAGGTTCAATCCCAGGGTACTGAAGGACAGGAGGGATAAGCTAATACAAAGGGCCTCCTTCCTTCTTCTGGGCGCCTCCAGCTTCAGCTTCTACCATCTCTCCAGCCTTTGGGACTCAACTCCCTCTAAGGGATCTGGGGAAGGGGAGAAATAAAAGGACATGGCAAGAAAGCGGTCCCCTGATCACGTGCCTCTAGCCGTCCCTCTGTCTAAGTCTAGGCTAGTTACCAGACTAGAGTCTCCCCGGCTCCATTCTCCCCAGTTTTCCCCTGAGCCGGAGGAGCCTGGATCCGGTTTCCAGTGCAGGCTTCCCCTCACTGTCCTTCCAGGCCAGTGTCGGTTGCCTCCTCTTCCCACTCCACCCGGAGCCTTAATGAAGCAGAGATGGACAGGATGATGTGGAAGTTCATCCGTGCCCAGATTCAGATGGGAGTCTTACCTGCCCCCTCTCCCTCTGGAGTGGGAAGCACGCAGTCTTTCTTTACCCTGATTACTCCTTCTCCAATCCAACCTTCAGGTTCAGAGCCCTTGGATCCGAGGACCCTTGGGGTCTAGGGGTTGGCGCAGATGGTACCCTGTACCTCTATGCCGGCCATGGCCTTGAGCATGTCGGATCAGACTGGACTGGACTGGCAGAGCCATAGCCTCTGCATCGGATCTGAAGGGATGTTGTCGGCTTAGAGTGTGTCAGAGTGCAGTCTTTCCCTCGGTATCTCAACAGTTGGAGGCTTGGCTCTGGTTCTCCCCTTGGGGCAAAAGGGGACTGCTCCTACTGGACTTTCTCAGGATGTCCATTCCCCTTCGACTTTTGATGTGGTGGACAGGGTTCTCTCTGTTTTGTCGAGACACTTGACCATCTGTCCCGACTCCCTCTGTTTTGGGTATGGTTCTGACCATCCTGCCATCTCAGGTACAGCCTGCTGCCATTTTGCCTCAGGAAGCTCCCGATTGAGAGCAGCAGGACGTTGGTGAGTCCTCCTCAGAGATTCCTGCTGAGGAGATCCCTCGCAAAAGCACTTGCAAAAGGACGCATTTGGACTCCCCTCCAGAGTCACTCACCGAAGATACCAATTTGTAGGAAGGGTAAGGTTCCCCTCGGTCGCCCCCTGAGAATGTCTCCTTTGGAGACATAATGGAACTCCTTCACTGGGGGGGGGGGGGGTCATCTGCCCAGAAACCTACCTCAGATGAATCAATGTTCATTGAGGCATTCGGCACAGGCCTCTCTAGTTTCTGGGCGTCTCCTCCCACTGATCCATTATTGGACCTGATAATATCTCGGGAGTGGAAGGAACCAGACATGGTGGAGCCCATCGCAAAGCACCTGGATAAAATGCTAAGCCCACCTTCAGATAGGACACACTGGAACAAGGGGTCACAACAGTTGATGCTATGGTGGTGGCAGCTGCCACTAGGAAAGAGCTCACTCAGGCGAGCTCTATGGTTCATCCTCCTGACAGAGAGTCAAGGGCGATGTACCGATTTGGAAGCGGGTGTACACTTCAGTGATTTTTTTCAGTAAGAGCGCTGAATTACATAGCACATATAATTCAGCTGCAGTGAGACCCTAGTGAAGGAGATCACCGAGTCGACCCCTGAGTCCATGTCAGTGGACACGAAGAAGGTTTCTGCTTGTATATCCACTCTGAAGTCAGTCGCAAACTCCTCTATGCATCTCCTCTCTCATGCTACCAAGGGAGGCGCTAGGCCAGCTGGTACAGGCATTGCTATTAGGTGACACTCCTGGCTCTGGCTCTGTCAGTTCTCGGAACTTTTTAAGACGTCATTCACCAATGCCCTGTACGACGGTTCCTCCCTGTTTAGAAAGTCGGTATGTGAGATCTTGGTCCACAGTGAGAAGGATGGGAAGACTCTGCCGTCAGGAGCCGCTTCTCCGCCCCTCAAAGATCTTTTTCTAGGAATCAGCGAGGGGCTATGAAGATGCAGTTCCAGAAGTCTCAGGCGTTTTCCTGAGATACTTAGGATTCACCTTCCCCCAGAGGCAGAGGGGGATACAATAGACATCACCCTAGAGGCAGAGGGGTTCAGAGAAATTATGGGTCTCGAGAACCTTTCTTGGACAGACCCGCGTAGCAGCCCTGAAGGGGCTTGTCTCTGGAGGCAGTTCGGGGCTGGTTATTGCTACACCTAACGGAGTGGGAGTCTATCACAGTAGATCATTGGGTGTTTTAGATTATATCCAGAAGTTAGTCAATCCCATTCTATGAGCCACCTCTACCATCAAAACACCTCCCAGATGTTCCATCCACGCACAGGGAGGATGCAGCTCTGGAAATAGCAAAGCTACAGAAACAGGTCATCCAGTGCTTCCCCCAAGACCAGTCCGGATTAGGCATTTATTTTTATTCCAGGTTCTTTTTAGTGTCAAAGAAGATGAGGGACCTAAGACCAATTCTGGCTCTGTACACCTTGAACCTGTCAGTGGCCATGACGAAATTCCAGATGGTCACTCTTCAGTCTTTACTGTCCTTCCTGCAGGAGAATGATTGGATGTACTTGATCGACCTCTAGGATGCATACTATCATGTCAAGATGGACAGGCGCTCTCGGAGGTTTCTCTGCTTCCGGTTGGGAGCCAATCATTATCAGTTCAGAGCGTTCCCTTTTGGTCTCACCACAGCCCCCAGGATGTTCACCAAAGTGATGGCAGTAGTAGCAGCTCACCTGAGATTCCAGGGCATTCAGGTTTTCCCCTACCTGGATGATTGGCTCTTTGCTGCCTCTTCCAAGCATCAACTCGGTCAAGCAAGGGATTCCTTCCTTTTACTAGCCCAGAAGTTAGGCATCACCATCAATCTCAGCAAGTCGTCTCTGGCCCCAGTTCAGACATTAGACTTCATTGGGGCTCAGTTAGACACTATCCAGACAAATGTTTTCCTTACTCAGACAGGATATGCAGTCTGAAGCTGCATGTTCTTTGCATTTTTCAAACTCACTCTCCGACAGCAGTAGTAGTGCTACGGGCGTTGGGGTTTATGGCGGCCACAATCAATCTTCTACACTTGGCGCATCTTCACATGCGGATCCTTCAGTGGACTCTCTCCGTACAATGGTCCCTGTTAGATCTACTGTTGTCTCATCCTGTTCGAATCTCCCAAGTGTGCCGGGACTCTCTTCGGTGGTGGATTCATTCCCCAGACCTGGTCCGGGGACGTCCTTTTCTCTTTTCATTTCCCAAGGCCACAGTCACCATGGACGCCTCCCAGCTGGGTTGGGGGGGTATTGCTCGGGAAGGATAGTCCAAGGCATGTGATCCCCATCTGAGACCAGTTTGCATATCAGCTTCTTGGAGATGAGGGTGGTGCTTCTCTCGTTGCATTCTCTCCATACCCATCTTCCCTTAGGGATGATTTCTATCCACACAGACAACATGTAGGTGGTCTGGTACATCAACAAACGAGGGGAACCAGATCTTACCCCCTTTGTCACGAAGCCGTGAGAGTGTGGGAATGGGCAATCTCCACCGGCTGGTTTCTGGTGCCAATGCACATTCCAGGAAGGTCCAGCATTCTAGTAGACAGGCACAGCAGATCTATCCCGATGGCTTATGAGTGGTGTCTGTGTCCTTCAGTAGCGAAACAGATATTTCACAAGTGGGGTCAGCCTTGCTGCAAACCTTTCGCATCTCCTTCCAATGCGAAATGCAACAAGTTCTTCACTCTGAATCCCCCTCAGGGAGAAGCCCCCAGAGATGCTCAGATTCATGCTTGGCCTCCCGTTCTTTTGTATGGTTTTCCTCCTCTACCCTTGATACCAAAGTTTCTTCAAAAAGCTCGCAGGCTGTGGAGTTTTGTGATCCTCATTGCTCCATTCTGGCCTCGCCAAGTCTGGTTTCCCTCTCTGTGGTCTCATCTGGTGGCTCTACCATGGACATTGGATCCAGTTCCAGATCTCATTTCTCACCCGTCAGGCATTTCCATCCAGACCTGGGCAGTCTAAAGCTCACTGCTTGGTTGCTCCAGTTCCCATGATTATCAGGACTCCCAGTTTATCTTCTCCAATTAAAAGAATTCTGGTGGTGGCTCATAAGTCTTCCACCAGGAAGGTATAGTATAGCAAGTGGAAATGTTTTTCTGTATGGGCTTTGTAGCATGCATTGGATCCTTTCAACAAGGAGCCGGTTCCTCCAATTCAGCTGGCTGCAGTTTCCAATTTTCATGTGGGGGCGAATAGGGTTCCTTAGCATCTTCTTAGCTTTGGAAGACCTTCCTTAAAGGTACCTTTCTTCTGAGACCCCCAGTGAAGGCTCCTATGCGTCCATGGAATGTTACATTAGTGCTTCAGGCTTTAGTTTTGCCCCCCCCCCCCTTGAACCTGCAACTTCAGTGTATTTGCAATTTCTGTCATGGAAGACTGCATTCTTAGTTGCCAATACTTCTACCAGGAGAGTGTCGGAACTTCAAGCACTGTTGATCAAGGCCCCTTATGTGATTTTCCAAAAGGACAGAGTGTCTTTGCATACTAACCCATCTTTTCTTCCCAAAGTAGCTTCAGAGGCCAACATTAACCAGATGACCAATCTCCCAGTCTTCTTTCCAAATTTTCAAAGTAAGGGAGAATATAAATTGCATTTGTTGGATGTGCATAAACAGTTGTGTTTCTATTTGTACAGGACAAAAGCATTTCGTAAATCTGACCAACTTTTCATTTCTTATTCTAAACCCTTTTTAGGGAAGCCAATAATTCAGAGTTACTATTGCCCATTGGATTTCCCAGTGTATTATCTGGGCATATTCTGTCAGGGGGATCTCCCTGCCAGGTCAGGTAAAAGCACATTCCACCAGATCTATGGCCACTTATTTTATTTATTTATTTTACATTTGTTAACCGCGGGTGTCTGAGCTGAAAAGGCCCTTTTTCAGCAGAGGCCCGGGGAGAAGAGCCCCACAAAGAAAAATTACAGACACATTTAGTTATTTAGACATGATCGGTATACACACAAATTACAAGAGACATGTTTTTACAGTGGTATGCAGCACATCAACAGTTACAGTGGAGAGAACAAACAAAAAAATATTAATTTAAAAATAAAGGTAATTAATAGATTTGTGGTGTACAGCTGAAATTTGGAACATAGGTAGAATACATACATAGTACACAGGTACAGTACATACATTGTAGATTAGCCAGGGTTTGTGAGTAAGATTGAAAACTATTATAAAGTACTCTAGATTTAGTATGTATACGTTATCCACGTTCACTAACCTGGGGAGCAATCATGGCACTGCCAACTTTGCTTGAGATGTTGCCTGATGTGGTCTTTAAAGGAGGCTTTGGATGATGTGTTTTGAATGCTAGTTGGGACAGAGTTCCATTTCTTAGCCACTGAACTACTAAATAGCGCATCTCCAAAGCTATTGTAGCTGTTGGTGATTTGTAGTAGTAGTTTGCTTGATGATCTAAGAGGCCTTTTCGCTGAGTGAGGATGTACTAGGTTTTTGAGGGCAGGACACTTATTGGGGAGGCAATAGATACAATGACAGAGGCAGAGCTGATTGTAGGTTAGGAAGGTTGGGCAGTTCAAGCCAGTGGAGCTGTCTCAAAGCAGTACAGTGATGAGTTCTATATGAGCAATTTGCAGCAAAGTGGGCAATTCTGTTATAGCAGGCTTCCATTTTGCTTAGTTCAGTTTTGTTGAGATTAGTCAGAATGGGAGATGCATAGAGTAGGGTGGATAGAAATTGGGAGCGAGCAATGGCTGATCTTGTGTTGTTGGTAAGAAATGGTTTGATACGGTAGAGTGATCCCAGTTTGGCATTTACTTTTTTAAGAATCAAGTTGAGATGACTATCAAATTTTAGGTGGGAGTCTATGGTTATTCCCAATAGCTTAGCCTGTGCCACTGGAGCGATTGTAGTAGCAGTTGTGGAGTAGATACTGAATTGACCGTTAGTGTTTTTGTTAGAACTGGTTATAATCATAAGCTGAGTTTTCTTTGGATGGAGGATAAGTTGGGCTTTGGTAAGGTAGTTTTCAACATCAGAGAATGCTAGTTGAGTTGTTTGCAGGAAGGTGGGAATGTTTTGTGCAGCACAGATTAAGGTAGTGTCATCTGCATACTAAATGATAGATGCATGCTGTGTAGAGGTATGGAGGTCATTTGTGAAGACTGTGAATAGTAGTGGTCTTAAGACAGAACCCTGTGGGGCTCCTATAGTTATGGGCAGCTGTGGAGAGAGCGAATTTTCCCATTTCACAGCTTGGTACCTGTCAGTTAAGTAGCTTTGGAACCAGGTAAGAGTGGAATTTGATAGGTGATATTGGTTTAGTTTGTTTAGCAGGATTTGGTGTGAGACTGTGTCAAATGCTTTGGACATATCCAAAAAAAGACTTGACACCTGTAGGCCTTCATTTTTGAGACTGTTTACTGTGTCTGTGAAGCAGAGGAGGGCTGTAGTGGTACTATGGGCAGGTCTGAAACCATGCTGAGTAGGTGACAGGATGTTGCTGTCTAGGAGATCGTTTAGCATCTGGGTATGGATGCAATTTTTCTAGGATTTTGGGGGGAGAGTAAAGCAATGGGTCTGTAGTTAAGTTCAATGGAGGTCCCACCTTTATGTATGGGTGTAACATACGATATTTTCCAGAGTTTGGGCACATAGTTTTCAACAATTGATCTGTTAATGAGAGTGGAGATTGGGATAGCAATAGCATCTGCTGTGAGTTTCAAGAAATAGCTGGGGAGTAGGTTGGCTGCTGTTGATGAGGTGTTTAGTTTGGAGAGCATGCTTTTGATTGAAGTGGTGGAAACTGTTTTGAGGGTAAAGCTTGTATTAGAGTTATTTGTGTTGGGGGGATAGTGAGGAAGGAACTGTCCTGTGATACTAAGGATAAAATTGAGTTCACAAAGTTGGAGTTGAATTGTATTTTGATGGGAACTTTAGTGTCAGGGGTGGTTGGTTTGGGGTAGCCTTTTGGGTGGATTTTAGTAGCTGGTTTACATTTTTCCAAAATTTTGGGAGATTGTGTTGGCATTTTGTTTGTAATGTTGTATAGTAGGATTTTTTGTCCAGCCTAATGCATTTTTTTGCACGGTTGCACAGTTCCCAATCCTTTTTTTAGTTAGGCTTTGTGTTTGTTTTTTTGGTAGTAAAGCCAGGCAGTGTCTCTGGACTTGAGGATTTGTTTGGTTTCTTTACTGAGCCAGGGGTTTGTAGAGGTTCTAACCTTGATTTTGTGCAATGGAGTGACAGTGTCTAGGTGTTGTAGAAATGTTTTGTTGAAATATGCTACAGTCTGGTCAAGTGGGAGGGTTTTTAGGGGGTTCCAGTCACGGTTACAGAGTAAGGTGTTGAGGACCTCAGGAGAGAATTTTTTTTGTGTTTCTAGTTGGATATATAGTTAGTGGTTTTGCATATGCTTGTTCTACTACATATAAAGTATATTATGTTCTGGTCCCTTAAGGTGTCTGGGAAGACTGCCTGTGTGAGGGTACAATGTGAGGTTGTTAGTATCCAGTCAAAGATGGATTCCCTTTTAGATTTTTTATCACATCTAGTTGGAATTTGGACTAGCTGCTGGTAGCCATGGAGATTTATTAGATTACTTGGTGGTTCTGATATACAGGTGAACCAATCTAGGTTGAAGTCACCCAGAATAAGGGTTTCTTGTGAGTATGTTGAAGAACACCAGGATAAGAAGTCTTCAAGGCTAGCAGGTGTATTACCAGGTGGAAAATAGATCACAATTGTGGTGATGACCTTTTGAGGGTGAAGTTGAAGTTGTGAGATAAGTATGTCCCAATTATTGGGGGAGGGGCAGGAGTTTGGTAATTGACGGACAGTTAATTTGGACTTGTACAGTAAGTCTTAGCCACTTCAGCGGCTTTTTGGTCCACAGTTTCACTGGATGATATTTGTTCTGCAGCTACTTGGTCTTCATCTCAAACTTTCATTTCACATTATAAATTGGACATCATATCCAGGAATAGGGCATCCTTTGGTTCCACCGTGCTCTGGAATATCCTTCCATGAGGGCATCCCAGGTGTATAGTAGCTGGGGACTCTGTCCCACAGGTTGAAAAGCAAATGAAGACAACTACATCAGATAAAGAAGTTATGTATTCACCATAGTGTTCCATGTGAGTAGTCGTTCATTTGTCTTCAAACCCCCCCCCCTTCCCATGGCCTTGTCTGAACTGTGGTTGGCTATACATATACACACACCTATAAATATATATATATATATATATATATATATATATATATATATATATATATGTATATATGTATATATATATATATATATATATATATATATATGTGTATATATGTATATATATATATATATATATATATGTATATATGTATATATATGTATATATGTATATATATATATATATATATATATATGTATATATATATATATATATATATATATATATATGTATATATATATATATATATATATATATATATATGTATAATATATATATATATATATATATATATATATATATATATATATATGTATATATATGTATATGTAAGTTGGACACCCTTGGGATGTCCTTTGTCCTGTTCTTTGCTCAGAAATTTCTTTTGTGGCAGTGACAAGATCCTGTTGGGTCGGGTGTGAGTAATGGATTGGGCAGCAAACTCGATCTGAAGGAAGGAAGGAGACAGGGACATTATGGGTAAGGGGGGAGCTTTGAGCTCAGATCAGATGCTGGATATGCGTCCAAGTAGGATCCAATACGGATCCATAACCCACAGGTTGAAGACAAATGAAGAACAACTAATCATATGGAATGTTATGGTGAGTACATAACTTTTTTTTACCTCAACATTTCCAGGCTTTGGATTTTTTTTACTATTGTTCTACAATTTGTATCCTGCTTGGTTTTTCTACATGCTGTTCTTGTTTCTTTAAAAAATAAACCATGCAAAGTAAATTATCAATTTATGATGACTGAATAATATTGAGTATGTTTCCAGTTGTCAGAGTTACTGCTGCTGGTAAACTCTCTTCTCCTAAAAGTAGAAGGGGGTGGGGCAGTAAGTGGTTCAGTTGCTGTAGCTTGAAAGTGTGCATTCACAGAGCTGCCACCAGCATCTGAGTTCTCTGAAGCAACAGCTGCAAATCTAGCAGTATCTTTTTATTGTTGGAAATGGGTTGTTTAACAGAATCAGTCTTTGGCCATGCAAATATGTGACCATTTTGAAACTCAGCAGAATCTCTTGCAATTTCTTGCACTTGACCTCCTGTAAGCACTTATCAGAAGCAGCTATGTGTAAAAGGAAATCATCTAATTTACACTTACAAGACAGTGAGGCTGTATAGCTGTCAATCTTGCTGAAGTCAGAGTTGAGTTCTTGAAAAAAAGCAGACTCTGTAGGTTTAAAATGTTGAATCAGCATTCTTATATAGTTAAACCCCCAGTTCAAGATTCAAAGCATGCCATTTCCTCAGCAAATTTGGATACTGATTCCCCATATGTAGGCATCCTTAGAACTCTCATGCCTCTCTGTATGACTTTAAGAAACAAGCTTCTAAATGCAGCCTTTACCACTGCAGGCATTTAAACCTGAACAGGTTGTCTTCCACCCTTCAGAAAATTACCATGAAACTATCAAAGCTTGTATCAGTCGGCTCAGCTGCCGAGTCCATGCTCACATTCTCAGTACCGAGTAAAGGATTACCTTCTATCTGTACCATACAATCCACTCATCCCAGAAATACCAGGGAAGTAGAGCCATTCGGGTTGTAGTCAAGTTCCAGCGATCCTCTCTCAGCCATGCGCTGTGGCCCAAATACCAAATCAAACAAGAAAGGCAAATCAGGGCAGGCGGATGAAGACTGGTTAGACACAAGTCAAACAATCCACATAGAAGAATAACCAGTCAACACGGCAGAATCCAATGAAGTAGCAGTCTCCAAAGTTTAATAAAACAGCATAAAAAATGTTAAAAACACCCAAGAAAAAGACTAGCGCTTTCACACCTATCCAGGTGCTTCTTCAGATCTAATAAAACAGGCATGGAATTCTGCTTAAATACACACAGTTTTAGGTCTACCTCTTAAGGTCATGTGACCTAAGCAGTGGTCTTAAAGGAACAAAAGTAAGAGACAGACACACCCTAGGTGTGAGCAGGAAGGAGAAAAGCCTGTCTGGTGTATATGTATGTTTTTCAACCCCTCAACAGACTTTTTTAGGAACCAATGAGACCGATGGAAAATGTGGTTCCATTCTGCCTTTTCTGTGTAAAGATGACTGGATATGCTTGACAGATCTTCAGGATGCGTAGTATCAAATAAAAATGAACAGACGTTCCAGGAGGTATCTATGCTTCCAGGTGGGAGCCAGTCATTACCAATTCAGATCTCTGTCTTTTGTTCTTAACACCCTGGAGACTGTGGTTAACCAAGTGTACAGCAGTAGTAGCAGCTCACTTGAGACTGCAGCGATTCCAGCTGTTTCTCTGTTTGTATGACTGGCTCATAACTGCTCCAACCAGACATCATCTGATTCAAGTTTGAGACTGTGTACTCCACTTATGCTCTCACCTGGAGATTTCAATCAATCACAATAAATCTCATCTCAAGCCAACACAGATAATGGAAGTCATTGGTGCCTTGCTCAGTATAGTCACTCAAACAACTCTCCCTCTGTTCAGAGTTCAATCTATTTAGTTCCAGGTCAAAAAGATCATTCAGAGTTCTTCTCTCTCAGCTGGACTGTTCCTCCAAGCTTTGGTATCCATGTCAGTGCAATCATTCTGTACCATTGGCAAGGTACCATATGAGGATTCTTCAGTGGATTTTTGTAACTCACTGGTCCATTCTGTATCAACCATTATCCAGTCAGGACAAAATAATGCAAAAATGACTTTCTCTGGTGGATGCGTTCCAGTCAAGTTCAAGATGATCGTCCCTTTGTTCTTCCTCAACCCAAAGCCATAGTGACCACGGACACCTCCCAGATTTGGTGGGGGGGGGGGCACTTTTTGGGAAAGACAGGTCTGAAGTAGTTAACTTCATTTGATCATTAACCTGTGGGATGTCTGATCCGGACCGGATCCGAGACAGCAGTTTCACCAGCATTTGAGCAGAGCTCCAAGCTCCTCCCCTTACCCATAACACCCCTCCATCTCCTTCCTTCCCCAGATCTCGTTTGCCATGACTTTTGCCAAGCAGCGTGGTCTAGACCTCCAGGCATGGTAGGCACTTTTTCTTCTGTTTTTTATGGGTGTTTCGAGTTGTTAGTGTAGGTAGGCTTCCTACTGTCCCTCCCCCCCCTTCTCTTGTTTTGCATAGCCTTCAGTTTAAAAAAAAAAATTGTTTCTCGTGTAGGTAGTTTAGGCCTTGTCTCCCTTTTCCCCTCCTTGCGAGTGTGTGTGAGTGTAGGTTTGGGTAGTTTAGTTTAAACCTTGCTGGTTTAAACTTTTTGTTCCCTCGTACCTTTGTGTTTTGGATGTGGCAGATCAGCAGGCCAAGCTGATCTTTAGGAAATGCACAGAAGTGTGGCCATAAGTTGTCCCTAGTGGATGGCCATACTCTGTGTGTTGTGTGTCTGGGGGGCAGCCCATCTATCTTCGGACTGCTCTATTTGTGCAGGGTTCAACCCCAGGGCCATAAAGGATCATAGGGCAAAATTGATCCTTATGGGACTTCTCCCTGCTACGGAGGCAGCTGCTGCTTCTTCCATTGCTGTCACGGCCGTGACTGCACCTTCTACTTTGGCCATTTTCTCCTCTCCCTCCCAGGCCGGAACTCAACCCCCTGGACAAAGGCCTGTGGATAGGGACTCAAAAAAGAGAGGAGCAAGGCCAGAGAGAAAGAGGGAAGAAGAGATCCCTGGACCGTTTGGATCCGGGGGGTCCTCCCCCTAAACCGACAGCCTTTTCCAGGCTAGCTTCTCCTCAGCTCTGATCGCCAAGATTCTCACTGGAGCTGGAGGAGCTTAGACCTTTTTCCTGTGCCCCCGTATACCAACCCTCTTGACCGGCAGTGGTGGCCTTGTCACGGTCCACCAGAAGTCTATCTGAAGAGGACATGGACAGAATGATGCAAAGGTTTATTCGCACGCAGATTCAGATGGGGAGCCCACTTCCCTTCTTTGCTCTGATAGCTCTTTCTCCGGTCTGAACCCCAGTATCGGAGTTCTTGGATATGAGATGTCCCGGAGTTAGGGGGCCAGCACTGAAGGTACCATATACCTCAACGCCAGCCATTGCCTTGAGCACGTCGGATCCTACTGGTTCCGGACATGAGTGGCTCTTGGAGCTGAAGCCTGGGTGTAGGATCCAAGGAGTTGGGCCTTTCTCTTTTGGCGCCAACGCTGTCAGGTCAAGGCCTACCCCTCGGTATCTCTTCTCTGTTGGGCTCGGCTCTGATCCTCACATCGGATCCGGGGTGAGCAGTTTCCTTGCCAGTTTCTCAGGAGGTTTGCTCTCCCCTGGCTTTCGACATGGTGGGAAAGGGTTCTCTGCAGGGGATCGAGCCCCATGACCATCTCATTGAATTCCGCAATGACTCCCTCGTCTCTGGGGGTCTTCTGCCATTTTGCTCATGCAGGGACAGCCCGTGCTTTTGGTGCCGCAGACTGTTTCCCTCAAGAAACCACAAGTAGTTTGCAAGATCTCTCCAGAGAGTCCCACCGAAGAGATCCCTTGTAAACGAACGTGCAAAAGGAGGCAAGTGGACTCTTCTCCAGAATCCCTCACTGAGGATACCGACTTGGAGGAAGGGGAAGGTTCACTCAGATCACCACCCCCCCAGATGATATCTCCAAAAGAGACATCTTGGAAATCTTGCACCAGTGGGGGGGGGGGTGGTCCTTGGGATGAGTCTGTGTCCCTGGAGGCTTTTAACACGGGCCATTCTACCTCCTGGGTGCCCCCCTCCCCGCATATCCCTTGCTGGACCTTATTACCTCTAGGGCATGGAAGGAGACAGACACTGTGGAGCCAATCCCCAGGCACCCCGATAAGATCTTGAGCCCTCCAGTAGACAGACATAGTTGGAACGAGGGGTCCCTTGTGGACGCCATGGTGGTAGCAGCTGCCACCAAGAAGGAACTAGCCCAGGAAAGTTCTAAGGTCCATCCCCCCAACCAAGAGTCCAGGACAATGGACCATCTGGGAAAGCAGACAATATGCTTCAGCCACCTTTTCTGTAAGGGCGCTGAATTATTTGGCCCACGTTACTAGACTACAGTGAGACTTAGGCAAGGAGTTCACTGAGTTGCCCCCAGAGTCCATGTCTCTGGAGGATAAATGCACTTTCTCCGCGAGAATGGCCACTCTCAAAGCGGTTACAAATACGTCCATGGACCTCCTCTCATATGCCAATGAAGGAGCAGCAAGGGCTGCCGTGTCCGGTGTTACTATGAGGTGACACGCCTGGCTTAGGCTTTGTCAATTCACAAAACCCTTTAAGGCTTCTTTTGTGAATGCCCCTTACAATAGTTCTTCCTTGTTTGGGAAGACGGTTTGTGAGATCTTAGTCCAGAGTGAGAAGGACGGGAAGACTCTGTCTGCCGTCGGAATCCGCTTCTCTAACCCCCAAAGATCCTTCTCCAGGAATCAGAGGGGGCAAAAGAAGATGTGGTTTCAGAAGTCTCAGTATTCCTGGGACTCACCTTCCCATAGAGACAGAAGGGGTCAGGACAGATGCTGGCCCAGAGGCGGCAGGGGGGGGTCCGAGAAATTTTGGGTCTCGAGAACTGTTCTCAGACATGCCCGCGTAACAGCCCTGAGGGGTTGCCCGACTGCTCTGCTCTGGAGGCAGTCGGGGGTCACCTTTTGATGCACCTGACAGCATGGGAGTCCATGTCATCAGACCATTGGGTGCTTTAAATAATATCCAGAGGGAATATAATCCCCATTCTAACTCCTCCAGTTCCACCAAAACACCTCCCGGACGTTCCACCTGTGCAAAGGGAGGCAGCAGCACTAGAAATAAGAAAGCTGCTAAGGAAACGAGTCATCCAGCCCGTCCCCCTATATCAGTCTGGATCAGGCATCTATTCGTGGTTCATTTTGGTGCCAAAAAAGATGGGGACCTAAGGCCCATTCTGGATCTTTCCACTCTAAACCTGTCAGTTGCCAAAGAGAAGTTCCGGATGATCACTCTATAATCCATCCTGCCTAACCTGCAGGAGCACGACTGGATGCGCTCAATAGATCTCCAGGATGTGTACTAACACATCAAAATGCACAGACGCTCCGGGAGGTTCCTTCGCTTTCGGCCAATCACTATCAATTCCAAGCCCTACCCTTCGGTCTCACCACAGCCCCTAGGGTGTTCACCAAGGTTATGGCAGTAGTAGAGGCTCACCTGAGGCTTCAGGGGATACAGCTGTACCCGTACCTGGATGATTGTTTCCTCGCCTTCCCGCCAGGCATCTACTTTGTCAGGCCAGAGACTATTTCCTGAAATTGTCAGACTTGCTGGACATCACAATCAACATATCCAGGTCTTATCTAGACCCTGTTCTGGTCTTAGACTATATAGGACCGAGAATCAATACTTTTCAAACCAAGGTCTTTCTAACTCCAGAAAGAGTCGGTCTTATCTTCCTCTAGCCGAGGCGGTTTTAAGAGCCTTAGGTTCCATGATAGCCACCATTACTCTTCTTCCCTGTGCTCGTCTTCATGTGCGAGTTCTGCAGTGGACACTAGCAGTTCAGTGGTCCTTTTTAGATCTGCCATTGACACATCCTATTCACATAAGCCACGCGTGCAGGAAGTCCCTCCAATGGTGGATATGCTCCCCAGAGTTTGTAGAGGGACATACATTTATTGCAGCCCCTCACCAAGCCACAGTGACCACGGACACCTCTCATCTAGAGTGGGGGGGTATTGCTCAGGCAGGACAGTCCAAGACACATGGTCCCTGAATTAGATCAAACTGCATATCAATGTTCTAGAGATGAGGGCAGTCTTATTAGCGTTGCAGGGCCTTCATGCATTTCTTCCTCTGGGAAAGATTGCAGTTCAGACATACAATATGTCAGTGGTCTGGTACATCAACAAGCAGGGAGGAACCAGATCTTTAACCCCTTTGTCACGAGACCGTGAGAGTGTGGGAATGGGCGATCTCCACCAGCCGTTTTCTGGTTGCAATGCATATTCTGGGTCGGTCCAACATACTGGCAGATAAACTGAGCAGGACTACTCTAATGCCTTCCGAGTGGTCTTTGAATCCTTCTGTAGTGGAGCAGATCTTTCACGAGTGGGTACGGCCTTGCTGCGATCTCTTTGCATCTCCTTCCATCGCAAAGTGCAGCAAGTACTTCACTCTGATCCCCCCACAGGGGGAATCCCCCAGGGACGCTCTGGTCCATGCTTGGCCTCCCGGTCTTCTTTATGCTTATCCCTTTTTACCTCTCATGACAAAATTTCTACAGAAGGCTCGCCGGTTGGGGAACAGAATCATCCTCATTGCCCCATTCTGGCCTCGCCAAATCTGGTTTCCCGGTCTTTGGTCTCATCTGGTAGATCCTCCTTGGATCTTGGATCCAATACCGGATCTCTTTTCAGACCTGGGCAGTCTGAAGCTCACGGTTTGGCTGCTCCAATTCCCTAGATTGCTAGGACTCCCGGTCTGTCTTCCCTGGTCAAGACTATTCTGGTGGCAGCTCATATTTTGTCCACCAGAAAAATTTACCTTAGCAAATGGAAGTGTTTTTCTGTCTGGGCTTCTCAGAGGCATTTGGACCCTTTCACAGCACTTATTCCAGCGGTCCTTGAGTTCTTGGCATACATTTTTCAGCAGGGTGCCAGCTCATCTACAGTGAAAGTTAAACTGGCGGTAATTTCCAATTTCCATGTAGGTGAGAACAGGGCTTCTTTAGCTTCCTCCAGACTTTGCAAAACCTTCGTTAAAGGTACCTTACTTTTAAGACCCTCTCCCCGGTTAAGGATCCTACCCCTCCTTGGGACCTTACCGTAGTTTTACAAGCTTTGGTTGCTCCGCCCTTTGAGCCTTCTGCTTCTGTGGACTTAAAATTTTTCTCCTGAAAGACAGCCTTTTTAGTGGGTATTATCTTGGCTAGGAGAGTGTCAGAACTCCAAGCATGATCTGTAAAACCTCCTTATACGAGTTTTCATAAAGACAGGGTTTCACTTCGTATTATACTTTTCTGCCTAAAGTGGCCTCGGAAACAAATATCAATCAATCAATCAATTTACCTGTCTTCTTTCCAAATTTTCAGAATGGGGTGAATATAAATTGCATTTGTTAGATGTGCATAGACAGCGATGTTTCTACTTACAGAGGACTAAAGCCCATCGCAAGTCTGACCAGTTGTTTGTGTCCTTTGCTACGCCCTTTCTGGGCAAACTGGTTTCTAAGGTGACTACGAGATGGATTTCCCTCTGCATCCTTCAGGTTTACAAAGATAAAAATATGTCTCTTCCGGGTAGGATAAATGCCCATTCTACCAGTTCCATGGCTATGTCGGCTGCCTTTTGGTCTAGAGTGTCTTTGGACGACATTTGTTCAGTGGCTACTTGGTCCTCATCTCATACTTTTATTTCTCATTGTAAATTGGACATGGTTTCCAGAGGGAGAGCATCCTTTGGCTGCACTGTGCTCCAAAATATCCTTCCATGAGGGCCACCCAGGGTTTTTTTTTTTTTTGGTAGCTGGGGACTATGTCCCACAGGTTGATCAAATGAAGTTAACTACTTCAGATAAAGGAGTTATGTGCTCACCATAACCTTCCGTCTGAGTAGTTAGACTTCATTTGTCATTAACCGTCCCTCCCGCCTTCCCCCTGACCTTCTCTTGGTGCTTTCTGTTTTGGCAGACAGGAGAGAGTGCCCTTGCAGCTCTCCTGTTTTTTCTTTGTGAAGGTTTTTGGATCGGGTTCATGTGAGGGATGTAGCAAACTCTATCTGAGGGAAAGAAGGAGATGGAGGGGTGTTATGGTAAGGGGAGGAGCTTGGGGCTTGGATCAGATGCTGGTGAAACTGCTGTCTCAGATCCGGTCTGGATCCGACATCCCACAGGTTGATGACAAATGAAGTCTTAACTACTCAGATGGAATGTTATGGTGAGTACATAACTTCTTTTTAAAGGCACAAGGTCCCCTGAAGAGGCCATCGGGCATATCAATATCCTGGAAGTGACAGCAGTCCTAGCATTGCAGGCCTTTCAAAACACTCTCCCCACTAGCACTATTGCAATCCAAATGGACATTATGTTGGTGGTCTGGTACAGCAGCAAACAAAGGGGAACCAAATCTTTCCCTCTTTGTCGAGAAGCTCTGAGAGTATGGCAATGGGTGATCGCATCTAATCATTTTCTGATAGCAACACACTTTCCGGGGAAGTCCAAAGTGATTGCAGACAAGTTAAGCCGGTCTATTTTAATGCCTCACGAGTAGTCTGTCACCGTAAAAGTGGAGGAGAGGATTGTCTGTTGATGGGGCCAGTCATGCTGCAGCCTCTTTGCATCTCCCCTCAACAGCAGGTGCAGGAGGTTCTTTGCCCTGATCCACCCGCTTTGGTGGCATTACCGAGGGAAGCTGTAGTTCCTGCTTGGCCATCCAGTTTCCTTTACTCCTATTCCCATTACCCCTAATCCCCAAATTGTTTCAGAAAGTATCTCAATTGAAAAGCACAATTATCCTCATTGCCCTTTACTGGTGTTGTCAGATCTGGTTACCGTTCTTTTGGCCTCATCATCTTCGTCCACCTTGGATCCAGCTCCAGACCTACTGTCTCACCCAACAGAATGACTTATCCTGACATGCCAAGCCTCAAACTTGACCATGTGGTTTCTCCAGTTCCATTGATTGCTGGGCTGCCAAGGCTCTCTCCTCCTGTCTCACATTCTTTTATCATCCTGCAAAGATTTGACCAGGAAATTTTACAAAAGTAAGTGGAAAAGGTTTGTTGTTTTGGCACATAAAAAGAATTTAGACCCCTTTTCAGCACCAGTTCCTAAGGTTCTTGACATTTTAGCCACAATTTTAAATAAAGGTACTAGCTCCTTTACTGTGAGTGCAGTAGTTGCCATTTCTAATTTTCATGTAGGAATAAATAATTCAGAAGTTCATAGGAGGTTACTAGGCTAATGGACCTTGGGCCTTTACAAGCCTAACCATGTTATACCTGTGTTCCCTAATTGACTTTGGTTAGATGATCGTTATTCACAGAGTGAGTCTATGATCAGCACGAACTGCCCTTGTCCTTGATGGACATGGGTGCCACTGCCACCCACAGGGTGAATTTATGGTCTCCCATTTAGTTGTCTAAGTTGTGCTTGAGTAGGGTCATTGAGGAGCTCTGCTTCATGGGAGCTGGGAGTTTATTCCAGAGGAGTGGCAGTCTCTAGAGATATAGCTGTCTCTCCAGCATGTTCTGTTAATGTCACAGGCTAGGTTGAGATCCCTGGAGCAAGTGACTCTTGTCCCATTTGATTTGCGGACATTTTCATTAGAGCGGGGTCAGAGAATGCTCTGTAGGCCAGGCACAAGTTACCTCTCAGCAGCCTCTAGGCTACAGAGTACAGTGGCAAGGTTTTCAGCCTTTCCATGTATGTCATGTTTTGGAGGCCCTGAATTTTCTTGGTGAGAAACCTCTGTGGTCTCTCCAGTTTCTACAGATGTCTGGTGAGGTACATGCAAAACGGAGCACTGCACTCTATTAGTGTTCTGATGATGGTCGACTACAGAGGAGTTTTAACATCCTTAGTCTTGTGTGTGATGCCTTTACTTATGAGATGCGCAATGTAGAAGGCTTTCCTTACCACTGTGGACACACGGAGATCTAAGTTTAGACTCCTATTAACGTGTGTTCCGAAATCTTGCACCACTGGTTTTGAGCTTATGGAGATGCTGGCAATATTGCTATTTGCAGGGACTTCCTCCTTGCCCAAAGAGATGATAATGCACTTTTTTGTGTTTAGTTTTAGTCTGTGGATTTGGCACCAATCATTTGTGTTAGCTCCTTATGTAATTTGTTAACATCGTTTGGGGAATAAGTGATTACACCCAGTTTGCAATCATTAGCGAACTTTATTAGCCACAGGCCATTTACTTTCGCCTGGACTTCAGAGAAATAGATCTCAAACAATAGAGAGCTCAGCACAGATCATTGTGATACACCACTGGTAACTGGTTTACTGGTAGAGGTAGAATCCCCAACTTTGACAGTGTGTTCAGTTTGGAGGAGCTGCTCTGAGTTTGGTGACCTAGCCAGAGACCTCGAGTAAATCTGAACTAAATCCAAGGAATCCACCATGATCATTAAAAACAATAAGTATATTTAAAGCTTGCACTACATTTTTTTAACTGTATTTTGCTTAATTGTAGTTTCATTTTTTGCTGCTGTTGCTGTTTTTTCTGCACTTTCAAATCCTAATACTTTTGAATTTCACAGCATAGGCTAGATTCAGATCTGCTGAATCTAGGCTGTTTGGTATTAACTGAGCACTAAAATCAGCCATTCTACATTAAGAAGGCTTTCCTGCACCCTTGTGGCAGAATGTGTAGCCCAGGACCATCTGAGTTGGGGATTGTTGGAATAAGGTTTAGTTTTGGGCTCTCCCATTGGTTAGTTTGTGTTAAAACTTTTTAACTTCACTTGTATTCAAGCACTACGTTTGTGTATAGCTGCTCACCATACAGTGGAGTTTAGCTCTGCAGTGTAGAGAAGCAAAGATTTAGAAACAACAATTTCCCTTGATATCTACTAGAGAACCCTCCTTAGTCCCTTCGCATTTCTGCAATGCATTTGCACATTGCTACCCAGCGAGCATCTCTGCTGTGCATTCTGAGGCATTGACACAGTCTTTCTTCCTTAGCCTTCAACAGAATAGCGACCCTTGTTTATCTCACAATCAAATCTTGGTCCATCTAGCCCATCTCCACTAGTCTCAGTACAGTATGTACCTGCCATAACGGATGGACAGTTTCTCACCACTTCTCCAACCAACCTGATTGATATGGGCATCGAGAGGCAATGTAGCAATTGCCTCATGTATACTGACAACCACTTGCTCCTAAAGCAAACAATGCACAGTATGTGAGAGATATAGCTATACCATGAAATTAGAATCAGTCCTCCCTTAACAAACAAGACATATACAACAGGTTGTCAGCACACACACCTCCCTTCTCACACAAGAGAAGGTCAAGACACATGAACGCACATATGCAGAGGTATTCACCAAGAGTCTACCAAAAGACCAGAGACCTCTCAAGCGCAAGCAGCATACACATACAGGTACATGAGCAGATTCCACCATCACACATAACACACACGTCTGTGTCTCAACAATTAACCCCCTAAGGCAGAATAACTCAAAACCAAATGTTCTGGTTATAGGCAACTCAGTAGTGAGGCACTCAAATGTCCCCCTCACCAGGTTGAACAAGGAGAAGGTCAGAAGGTCACAGTCAGCTCTCTGTCAGGTGCCACGAACCATGAAATTATGCAAGCACTCAAGTCGCTCAGTATTCTGTCATAGTACATGTTGGTGTGAATGACTTGAGATGTACCTCTCTGGACTATATGAAAAGAGAGGCATGACCATACTCTGAGTGTGTCCCAGGCAGGTATGTTCCTAACCCTAAGCAGCATTCCACCTTCATCGATGATGATGCCACAATACAGGCAAAAAATGATTTATTCCTGTACTTGGCTTTGCTTCTGGTGTCACTCCAGGAGGGTTCAGTATCTGTTTGCCTGGGAAGACCTGGTCGACAATCCACGCTGCATTGCCAGAGATGGCCTTCACCTTTCTCCTCAAGGCTTTTGAGTACTGGCAAAGATGCTTGCCTCCTCTATAGTGCCTTTTTTTTAGGCAATGTCCAAACAACAAAACTTCTGATGTAAAGAAATCCACTAAAGGCAAACTCAGGGTTATTCTGATTAATGCCAAGAGCCTAAACAGTAAACTGCACTCTCTGTGGAAGCACTCCTCACCTTGGAAGATGCTAACGTTTGTGCAATCACAGACACTTTTCAAGGCTGCTGAGAGCACCCAGGCAGTACAAGGCTACAATGCCTTTCACACATTCAGACCCCAAAATGAGCGTGAAACAGCCAAAGGTGGAGATGTATCCATCTTCATTAAATCTAAATACACTTTGAGACTGGTGAACCAGTACAACTCTCTTGAACTACTCCAGGTCCAATTAACTGTAGGAAAAATTCCCGTCCATATCATCGCTAGCTACAGGTCCCCTCCATGAACCAGGAGAAGCAAACCACCTACCTGGGCTTTCTATAGTTGCTCAGCATACAGCCAGACACCTTGGGTCTTGGGATATTTCAATTATCCTTCCATCAATTGGGTGACTCACATGAGCACAAACATGATCCCTACTAGGTTCCTGGACTTTAATTCCAATGCCCTGGAGCAGTTGGTCCGCACCCTACAAGGGGCTCAAATATCCTGGACATAGTGCTCATTAACATGGGGGATCACTGCACTACCCTCTGTGCACTGCTGTTCCTGGTAAGGTCATACCATAAATCTATCTCGTTTGAAGTAAAGATCAAACCTGACACCCCTACAGGATTAAAAAAACTGAACAATGTCTCCAAAGCAAACTATTGCCTACTAAGCGATGGTGTAAAAAGTTTCAAAGCCCCTGCCCATGAAGCCAAAATGACTCCTATGCAGACGAATACACACTTGCTGTATATAGCCACTTAAACAGATACACTGCCTCACTGTACCTAACAGGAAAAAAATCCAGATTTTCCAAAAAAAATAAGCCGCCCTGGTGGGACTGTAAGTATAAGTAAGTTATACAACAAAAGAAAGAAACCGATTCCTAAGAACAGGAGAGAACTAATGCAACATAGGAAGAAAACTCTCCACAGCTTGAACAAGAAAATCAGATGATATGTTAAGTCCTCTTAGGCTAGCTACGAGTTTAAATTATCATCCCTAGGTAAAGACAGTCATAAGGCATTCTTTAGCTACGTCCAAAACCTAAGAGGGAATGCCCAGCTGTGTCATACAAGCACTCTCCAAAGCCAAAAACGCAGCATCTATGGGACCAGATAACATCCCATACTGCATACTAAACGATCTAAAACATGACCTAGCAGAACCACTCAGCACTCTGTTTAACCAGCCTGAAAACTGGTCTTGTCCTGGTTGAGTGGAGGATAGCAACAGTAACCCACTTGCACAAAGGGGGTCCATCAACTGACCCTGGGAACTATTCACCCATAAGCCTAACCAGCCTTATCTGCAAGGCCATAGAAAGAATCATCACGATACGATCTTATCCACAAGGACATAGGTGACCTTCAAACTCTTGACCCAACCCAGTTTGGCTTCGTCAAGGGTAGATCTTGCTTATTAATCCTGGTGGACTTCTTTGAGAGCATCACCAAAGCCCTGGATGAGGGCAAAACAGTACATACAGCCTATCTTTAGCCCACCTAAATATAAGAAGTCTGAACAATAAGATACACAACTTACATGCCCTATTAGAAATCTACCGCCCGGAAATAATGTGTTTAACAGAAACCTGGCTAAAACCAAGGACCAAAGATAATGAGATTATTCCACCTGGCTATAATATACATAGAGCCGACTGTTTAAAAAGAAAGGGAGGTGGTATTGCCATGCTCTACAAAAATACACTTAACGTTACAATCAACCCCTCTCAGCCACCCCAGATCTCTAATGCCGAAATGCTAGCACTAAAACTACAACTAAACAAAGAGAAAAGAATTAATCTAATTGTGACCTACATCCCCCTGGGAAAAACTCTGATACACTGCAGAACATGCTTAGTTGGCTATCAAACAATTACCCTCAAGAAACTATTATTTTAGGTGATGTTAACTTGGACTGGAACCAATGTTCCTCTGAGCTTAACCCCACGCATATAAATTTACATGGATTCCAACAGACCATATCTTCCACCACCAGAATAGGTAATAATAAACAAAAAGAGAGTATCCTAGATTGGATCCTAATAAACAGTCAGCCACATAAATACATGACTGGGACCCATCCAAATGACCTTCGTGACCACCTTATCACCTACATAAGGAAAAACAAGGAAATATCTTCTAAACCGCCCATGTATAGATCGGTTAGAAATAGGAAACACTTTGACCTTACAAAATTTCTGATTGAACTCAAAGCCTACAAATGGGCATCCTTTAAATATCTCCCCTTAGAGGAGGCAGTTTCAAAATGTAATACTTCATTTCTAGCAATACTTGAGTCTCACGCCCCAAAAAGATTAATCAGAACCAAAACACATATAGCACCCTGGCTAACAAAAGACACCAAATGCCTAATCAAACTTAGAGACAAAACCTGGGATAAATGGCGAGCAACCAAGTCACCCCTTGACCGCATTAAATTCCAACAGCAACGTAATGAGACCAAAAAAGCCATAGCACTTGACAAAAAAAGTTACTACAGCCAACTACAAAATAAACACCAAAATAACCCTCAAAAATTCTGGGCCGGTTTAAATAATCTTCTCCGACCAGGCAAATCATCAACTCCTACCCCAGAAACGCTATGTGATAAAATACCAGAGGAAGTAGCCAATTCCTTTAACACCTTCTTTACTAACACCATACAATCACTAGCTAACCAGTTACCAGCTGCCAACATCCCTAAAACAGATAACATCCTAAAGTCCAAACCCACCTTTAAATTTCAAACTGTCTCAACTGACTATATTCGATCCTTACTGAAGAAACTAAAACCAACTACTCTCTCTGCTGACCTTCCCCCAGCTGAATACTTACAAAAAGCTGCTGATGTCATAGCCTACCCCATCTCGATACTCATCAATCGTACCATAGTTGAATCTACAATCCCCTCAATATGGAAAATATCCCATGTAATACCACTCCATAAAGGTAGCTCATCTACAGAACTATCAAATTATAGGCCCATATCTATACTGTCTCCATTAGCCACAATCATGGAAAAGTGCATACACAAACAACTACTCTACTATCTTACCCAGAATAACCTGCTAACAAGTTCTCAACATGGCTTCCGACCCCACCATAGTACAACCACTGCCCTTCTCTCTTTTACTGACTCAACCATAACCGGAATGAGAAAAGAATATCATCAGCTCTCTTTCTTGACCTATCAAAGGCCTTTGATATGGTGAACCACCAACTACTTCATAACACCCTAAAAAATCTCCACTTAGATAACCAATCTCTGGCCTGGTTTCATGCCTATCTCTCTGATAGGCAACAAGCGGTACTCTGGCAGAATAAGCTTTCTAGCCTCCTACCCAACACCATAGGAGTTCCCCAAGGTTCTATACTGGGACCTCTTCTCTTTTCAGTCTTTATAAATGACCTCTACAAAGCCATCCTAGATGCCACCTGTATTCAATATGCAGATGACTCGACATTAGTTTGTTCTGATCCATCTCTTGCCAACCTCTTAACTAAAACACAATCCTGTTTTACTGCAGTTGAGACCTGGCTATCGGGACATCAACTGATTCTAAATCCAAAGAAAACCAAATTGGTTCTCTTCCACCCTGCACAAAAGTCCATACCCACATCCTTTACTATACATTCCAAAAATGGAACTATTATCTCCCCGGACTCCAATACTAAACTATTAGGGGTTACCATTGATAATAAACTTAGATTTGATATACATATCAGTCAGACTATTAAAACTGTTAACAAGAAACTCGGGACACTTTATCGCATAAAATCCTTTCTTACTCCATGTGCAAAAATGGCCACTGCCCGCTCTCACCTTCTCTCTACCCTCCTCCATCACTGTACTAACCTACAAAACCTGGGTTGGATTGAATTCCCAAACCTTCTCCAGCAGAGCCAACTAATTCTGGCTTTTAAAATTCTGAAACAATCTGACAAAACTCCTGCACTGATAAAGTTGATTACACCTTACAACAATCTCAATAGTTTACGCTCCTCAAATAAGCTACTAGCTCAAACAGTCAAATCCAATAATGCAGGGGGTGACGCACTCTTTGCCAATGCCATTGGAAAAAAATGGAACTCCCTCCCCCCCAGTTTCACCATCATTTCCTCACTAAACCTATTCAAAAAAAGATTAAATCACCATCTCAAGTCACACTGGCTCTGCCAGTGTGCAAGTCCGGATTAACTCTCCCTTAGCTAGTGAGCATCTTCTTTTTTCAGGTCTAACCTTTTAAACCTAGATGACTTCTCTCTCTTTCTACCCCTCCTTTCCCCTCCCCCTTTGAATTCTGGTTATAAGTTATCCTTCATGGTCAGACTAGAAAGTGAAAAAGCATGTTGTAGTCTGTGTTATTTTTCTCTTAATACTTAGCCTAGTCTGTTTTTATATACTTTATAGTATCTTCTCTTTTGTTAAACTACCAAAGGAGATTAAATTTGTATTCTTTGAACATGTACTTTCCTACTGTTAATGTGGAGCTTTTCTCCCCGGGCCTCCGCTGAAAATGGACATGTATCCAGTCGGACCATCCCGGTCAACAAATGTAAAATAAAATAAATAAATAAATAAATAAATCTTGATTTAGCCAAGACCTTTGACACAATCCCCATTCAGATATCATAGTGAAACTCTCCCAGCAGAGGATTAAGCCATACGTTACTGGGTGTGTAGCCAACTGGCTTGTCGACAGAATGTACATTGTCAGAGTTGGGTAGTCCACCTCCACCAGTAGACCAGTTACCAGTGGGGTACCACAAGGATCTGCCTTGCACTCTCTACTGTTTGAAATCTATTTCTTTGATTCCAGGCAAAGGCAGATGGCCTGTGGCTTACCAAGTTTGCAGAGGACTGTAAACTGGGTGCAGCATTAAAGTCCTATAACAATGTTAACATATTACAGAAAGGACAGACTCAGACAAATGATTGGTGCCAAAGTCACGGGCTAAACTTAGAACAAAAAAATGTGTCATTATTCCCTTTGGCAAAGAAGTAACAAAGAAGAACAAAAGTTTATGGATGGCACAATGGTGCAGTGGTAACGTTGTTACCTCACAGCAAGAGGTTCTCTGGTTCGATTCTCAGCTGGGGTGCCTTCTGTGCGGAGTCTACATGTCCTGCCTACATTCATGCGGGTTTCCTCCAGGTGCTCCATTTTCCTCCCACGTTGCAAAGACATACGTCTGATGTGTTTCTCCCCGAGCCACCACTGAAAATTGGCTTTGTTCTAAGTCGGACTTTCCCAGTAAACAAATGTTAAATAAAATAAATTAATTAATTAAATAAAGTAGTAGCCCTTGCTAATTAAGATATAGATAACACTCCTCTAAGCTCAAACTCAGTGGTGCAAGGCTTGGGAACACAGGTTGATAGCAGTCTAAACTTTGATCACCGTGTGTTTGTTTTGGTAAGAAAAGCATTCTGCATCTCATACATAAGGGCATCACATCCTAGTCCAGGGAGGATGTAGCTCCACTGTACTTTACCCTTATCAGACCACTAATTGAGTGCAATGCTGCCTTCTGTATGTACCTTACCAGACACCTGCAGCAACTGGAGAGACCACAGAGGTTTCTTACCTAGAGAATACAGGACCTCCAAAACATGACATACATTGAGAGACTGAAAGTCCTGTCACTGTAATCTTTATCATACAGGCTGCTGAGGGGCGACCTGTGCCTGGCCTACAGTCTGGGATCCTGCCCTAATGGAATTGGTGCACATCCGCAAATCAAATGGGACAAGAATCATTCGCTTCAGGGATCTAAATCTAGTCTGTGACATTAACAGAACATGCTGGAGAAGACAGATACATCTCCCAACGATCATCGTTCCTCTGGAATAAGCTCCCACTCCATGTGAAGCCGAGCTCCTCAATGACCCTATTCAAGTGTAACCATGACAACTGGATGGGTGACTGTAAATTCATCTCTGAAGTGGCACCCATGCCCTTCATGGACAGGGGCAGTCAGTGCTGATCACAGAATTGCTCTAACAACGAACGTCTAAATATGGTCAGTAAGTGTACTTTTTTTTTTTTTTTTTTTTACAGCTAGGCTTGTAAAGGCCGTAGGGCCATTAGCCTAATAACCTCCTATGAACCTGTGTGTTCTGTCGGTGAGCCACTTGGCTACCCACCTAGTTGAAGTATGGATTAACCCCCAGCTGGAAAAGTTTCTCTGTGATACTTGAATGGGGGATTGTGTCAAAAGCCTTGGCTAAGTCAAGATAGGCTGTATGTACTGTTTTGCCTTCATCCATGACTTTGGTGACATTCTCAAAGAAGTCCACCAGGTTCAGTAAGCATGATCTACCCTTAACTCATTCACTCCGGAGCAGCTCAGGAAAAGCTGCCTGCTTAATTCCACCATAGAAACAACAGTGCAGCCTGAGCTCTTTTTCAGAAAATCCATTTGTAAAACCATACAGAAAACAAATGTTCATAACTCTTTAACTATAAGAGCTACACTAAAAATGTGAACGCGAAAGTTGTTCAGCAGACACTGACCTTTCCAACAGGGTAAATGTTGATAGTGTATATCAAAGTCATTATTAAATATTTGGCAAGGGATGGTGATATTGTGCATATTTTTTACCTTTTTGGAAAAACAAAGCACAATATCTTGGTCAATGTACCAATGCAGACCCCATACAATTTGAATGTAATTTGTTAATATGAATGTCAGCTTTAAAATGATACCTTAACCATTACTGTGTGATGTTCCTTTCTTGAGATATACACAGAAATATGATTAATATATTATTTTTCATAACTGATAAATAAACAAAGCATAATATCTCATCACCTGTAACAGACAGAGCCTACATATCAGTGTAGAAGTTGAGCATCTGAATGTCAGCTTCAAAATGATGCATCATTTGTGTGATCACCATGCTCCCTTGCAAAGATATGGGCATAATAATGAAAAGTATTGCAAATGTATAATTTTCATAATCGTACAAGACTAAACAAACTGTGATATCTGTACATGTGTAGAGTGCACAGACATAGTTCTTTTACCATGTTGTAAGGAGTAACACTGTCTTCAAAATGATGTATTACTTGGCACACTGACATGCTCCCTTGCAAAGTTATTTACCAAAATATGAAAAAAAATAATAATTTCCATAACCTAAGTCCGAAACAAACTTTCATATCTGCACATGTGTCAAACATACAGGCACAATTATTTTACCATGTTGGAACCAGCAATACCTTCTTCAAAATGAGATATTACTTGGCACATTCAGATGCTCCCTTGCAAAGTTATTTACCAAAATATGAAAAAAAAATCATAATTTCCATAACCTAATTCCAAACAAACTTTGATATCTGCCTATGAGTACAACATACAGGCACCATTCTTTTACCATGTTAGAACTATAAATAATATTTTCAAAATGAGGTATTACTTAACACATTCAGATGCTCCCCTGCAAAGTTACTTACCAAAATATGAATAAAAATCATAATTTCCATAATCTAAGTCCAAAACAAACTTTGATATCTGCCTATGAGTACAACATACAGGCACCATTCTTTTACCATGTTAGAACTATAAATAATCTTTTCAAAATGAGGTATTACTTAACACATTCAGATGCTCCCCTGCAAAGTTACTTACCAAAATATGTATAAAAATCATAATTTCCATAACCTAAGTCCGAAACAAACTTTGATATCTGCCTGTGAGTACAACATACAGGCACCATTCTTTTACCATGTTGGAACTATCAGTACTGTCTTCAAAATGAGGTATTACTTGGCACATTCAGACTCTCCCTTGCAAAGTTATTTACCAAAATATGAAAAAAAATCATAATTTCCATAACCTAAGTCCGAAACAAACTTTCATATCTGCACATGTGTCAAACATACAGGCACAATTATTTTACCATGTTGGAACCAGCAATACATTCTTCAAAATGAGATATTACTTGGCACATTCAGATGCTCCCTTGCAAAGTTATTTACCAAAATATGAAAAAAAAAATCATAATTTCCATAACCTAATTCCAAACAAACTTTGATATCTGCCTATGAGTACAACATACGGGCACCATTCTTTTACCATGTTGGAACTATCAGTACTGTCTTCAAAATGAGGTATTACTTAGCACATTCAGACTCTCCCTTGCAAAGTTATTTACCAAAATATGAAAAAAATCATAATTTCCATAACCTAAGTCCAAAACAAACTTTCATATGTGCACAAACTCAGAATAATATATTTTACAGAACACATTTCATAAGAGAGTTTTACTTACCATACTGGTCCTACTTGGTCATGGGTGTTTTCCATTCTTCCCACACGCTGCATGTTACCAATCCTGCATATCTCTCCTCACACCATTGTGGAGGTCAGTCAAGAACAATGCAATGCCCTCCGCAGTTAGGTGAACGCCGACCCTGTGCATCAAGCCATGCATGAACCAATTCTGTAAACATCTGGCCTTGTGAGCTGCCCGTTGACTGTTTGCTGTTTTCCATATCTGTCGAGGAATTATATCAGACCACACAAAATGACAATGCCGTTATAATTCAGTCAAAATAGTAACTTGGATGTTATTGAGCCCTTCCTCCTACCACCTAATTTCCACCCATGACTGACAAAGCATGAAAACATGCCCAACTACTGAGTATAAGCAGAAGTACAGTAATACAAGCACAAATGGCAAACGTATCTGGTTAATCCATGTTAGAATTAGTTACAAAAGTAATAATTCCAGTTATCGCATCTGACCATCACTCTGGTTACAATAAGACCCATCAGTTTTCCTAAATGCAGTACGTGCATATTGTTAACAGATAATAAATTATTCTTATATTCCAAGTATAGCTGACACAGTCCCCCAGACTCGAGACAGAGAATACCAAGAGTTTCTTCTTAAAAACGCAAATTTATTCACAATAAACGCCAGCACACAGAGCATAAAAGGTCAGGTTAAGCGCTTTCATCTGGTATATCCAGATTTCATCAGAACCCTTAATCTCAGTAACTACTTTACTTTTAAAGCGTTTTTGGCGCCAAGATGTTACAATGATTTAATTTAATACTAATTAAGCTAATTAAACATTTTTTAAAAAAAATTTTAAAAAGTCCACTCGTTAAAACATTTAGTACCATCTAATATAATACTTAGTATGTGAGTATTACTGTCTTTATAATCACATTCCATTATTGCATTTATGTCGTAGACATTGTAAATATGATAGTAAATATGATAGAATCAAGTGTTGTTTAGAAAAATATGAAGCCTAAAACCTCACATAATTGTGTACAACACATAGTTTTAAATATATGAAATGAGATATAACAGTCTACTTAAAAATGTAAATAAATACAAAACTCTTAATCAATCAACTTAATGCCTAAGATATACTAAATATTCGGAACAAGATCGGAACCTGATTAATAATCCTAATATTGTATACAAAATGTTATAAAAAACATAACTCTATTCACAAAATGTATACTATTCAAAGATGTAAAAATAGATAATTTAGATAATTTATACTAAGAGATCAATACCAATCCTAAACTTATTCAATAAAAACTAGGAATAACTCTAAATGATGAGCTAATTCAAAGCCAAAAATGGCTTTAAACTAATAAATTCATTAATACCTGGGGGTGTGGTAGCATCCAAACATATTTGCCACTTGCTTTCAACCCAAGCCAGATATGTTTTCCAATTGCCACCTCTATCCCCCACCTCTACCTGATCAATAATAGCAAATGTGAATGTGTGGTCCTTTCCATTTTCAATAATATGTCTACTCAACGCATTCTTTGGGTCCCCTTTCTTTATTCTATATAGGTGCTCGTATATACGAGTCTTAAATTTCCTCTCAGTTTTTCCTATATAGTAAGCAGGGCACCTGGTGCATTGTAACATCTTGGCACCAAAAACGCTTTAAAAGTAAAGTAGTTACTGAGATTAAGGGTTCTGATGAAATCTGGATATACCAGATGAAAGCGCTTAACCTGACCTTTTATGCTCTGTGTGCTGGCGTTTATTGTGAATAAATTTGCGTTTTTAAGAAGATACTCTTGGTATTCTCTGTCTCGAGTCTGGGGGACTGTGTCAGCTATACTTGGAATAAATTATTCTTGAAAGCTGGATACATAAACAAAAAATTATAATAACCATTGCTGAAACCTGAGCTATAGATAAGCTATACTTGTCACACTGTATCTGTATTACAATCTTCAGCAGTCTGACCATGCATGCACAAGCACTTCCCTGGTACACAAATGAATTATTTCCCCTACCAACATCTTCATTACTACATGTTATACACATGTCCCTAAATGAAGCATTCACCCAAATGACCCCTTCAGGAAAATGTTGAGATACGCACAACCACCACAATTGTGTGTGTGTGTGTGTATATATATATATATATATATATATATATATATGTGTGTGTGTGTGTGTGTGTGTGTGTGTGACCAATGTACATACATGTATATCCATATGCGCACACACACACACACACACACACACACACACACACACACATATATATATATATATATATATATATATATATATATATATATATATATATATATACATATAATGCATATATACAGCAAGAAAAAAATCAGGGGTTTAGGAGGGTAGGCAGTCAATGAAGAATGAGGGGGTTGCAAAGCAGAGAAAAAATACAACCTGACTTGTGCATTCATTAAAGTGATAATGACTTTTACTTATGTGAATAACACTGACAGCAGCTGAGACTTTCCCCAAAAAAGTGATAATGACTAGCTGCTATATTGTAACTGCACCTATTGCTATGTGATAATGGCCTTCCTTTCATTACTGCAAAGGTATGCATGCTGAGACACAGGTGATAACTGCTGCACATAACCTGTTGAGTAGGCATTCATTATATTACCTTCTGCAGCTGTTATGTAACACAGACTCATTATCATCAGTAAGGAGAATATCTGAGTCAGTCAAATAGTATAACACTTAGGTATTACTGAAGCTTTCCTCCCATCTAAATTCCACACATGACTGACAAAACCAGGAGAAATAAACAAAAAATATGGTAGCTCCATCCTGTCAGTAGTCACTTGGTAAATAACTTTGCAAGCGAGTGATAACCTTTATCTCATTCAGGCAGTATACTCACAAATAAAATAATACAAGCAGAAGTGATGTAACCCAATGTAATTTGCAGACTGACTTTGTCTATGTCCCCAGTAACCCCTCCAGTTGTTTGCATTCTGTATGCACAGGCATCAAAATGACACAAATTGGGCCAGCAGTCACTTCAGCAGTGAGACCATGTATGCACAAGCACATCCCTGATACACAAATAATTATTTCCCCAAGCAACATCCTCATAATTATGTCCAGGTATACATGCACCTGAAATGAAACATTTCCACAAACAAGCCTTCAGTAACATTTCCTAGTATGTGCAACCACCAGTTCACCCAAGAAACCCCTTCAGTAGAATGTTGATGTATGCACAATGTCCAAAATTAAATGCTTCCCCAAATGAAACATCTGTAAGTTTTGCTGTACCTCCAAAATGAAGCATTCACCCACCCGAGCCCTTCAATATAATGTATGCACAGGCACCAGAATGAAAGATTTCCCCAAAATAACCGTTCAGTAACATTTCCTGGTATGTACAAGCACCAAAATGAAAAATTCATAAACGAACACTGAATGTGCAGGTGGGAAATTGCATCACATTATCTGTTGTAATATGCATCATATTCCTTGGACAGGTGTAATAGAGCTATTACCATATGTTAGGACAAAGACCAGAGTAATTACGTCAAAGTAGTACAGCAGTTATATCTTACTGAGAATTGTATTTACCATGGAACACAGTGAAGACAAACAGTGGAGAAGCTGTTGGGACATAATAAAGCAGCTAGGAGTCACAAAAGGGCAAATACCTCATTCACATAATTATGTCACACGGATTTCAGGCATTCCTCATTTACATCATACTATTATTTCACTTGCCTAAGATTTTTGTAAGCTGAGTAAGCAGCTTGTGCCTAAGTGCACCTTGCTCTATGAATCATGCCTTATTATTTCCAAACAGTGTTTTATTTTAGTCCCGTTCATGTTTTGAAAACATAGTTTAATTACTGGACTACATTTTTTCTCTCTCATTATAACCTCAATAATTACCCCTTCCACCAGGTATTCTGGGTAATCTTTCTTCAAAGACTTTCACCTATATTCCTTTACTGTTAATTTTGCAACATACTTAAAATCGCAATTTCTCAATTTACACAAAAAATTACCAGGTAATTCTACCCTACTTATCTAGCACATACTACCCCTATCAATCTCTCCCGAAACCCCATTTCACTCTTGATGGTCTGCTTCTCTGCTATAACAAACCCCCTGTTTCAACTCACACTTACTAATCCTATAAGAGTTCTTATTGTTGACTGACTAACTGGCTCACTTTCCCTGCCAACAGCTCCAGATCCCTCACCATAGCTAGATACTCTTACTGATAGTTTTCATTTTTCTCTTTGCTCTCTACAAGGTGGTAGCCCCACTACTCTATGCCTAAACCCCTCCCCCCTGCACCTAATTTCCTGCCCCAAGGTATCATAAGTGCCTACAACTGAGGGCACCATTTTTAAATTTCCTATTCCCCTTCCAACTGCTGAACATCCTCCTTGGTCTATGAGTGTGTAGAACAACTCCTGTAAGTACAAACTGCTAATCAGCTCTAAAACAGTTTAGCCAAATTACACGATAATCCCTTGTTCACCTAGCTGGGAAGTACAGGAAATATGAGACCCGTCTAGATCCCCTAGCAGGGAAACACATGAACTATGTGACAAATTACAAATGACTGAGCAGATCAGCAGTTTAAGCTTCTATATGCATTATTCAATTAGCGAGTGCACTCAAAGGATATGCACAGCCTAATAAAACAACACGCTATTTGAATGCTATTAGTTTTAACATGAGCTACTCAGTTGTTTGGTGGTGTTAGGCTCAAGCGGCATCAGTTCAAAGCACTGCGTGCAAATATTTCCTTTACAACACTCAAATAACATTAGCATATAAGGCTGAGATAATCCATCACGACAGTATCATATACTAGCATAAGCAGTAGCAAACATTATTTACAAGCCATAGCATCAGTTCAACAGTTTGTTTGAAGCAGTGCAATATTTCTACATTGTACTTGTACTCGAGGCATACTGCAGTTGCAAGTGACTGTATATGCTGTAGAGCTAATAGTTTAGCGGCAAAGCAAAGCATAAAGATGGTTCAAAAACAAATCACGAAGCAGTTTGTATAAACCAAGAACAGTAGATGCAGAAGCTCACCAAACCCCAATCTTCCAGACACCAAGGAAAAACAAAGTATATACGGTTTCCGTTGGTTATCAGTGAAGCAGCTATATTCTATGTTGCTGATAAAAACCAGTCCAGCGTAATTAAATCCAAAAGAACTCTGTTTATTCCAGACAAACGATTTAACGATAAACTCCAGGAACAAGATAAAAAACAAGCGCTTGGCAAAAATCATAAAAGTAGCATTTTACTTGCAGCCCTGATGACAACACAAGCTTCGTATAGTAAAACACGGCTACCATATCTAAGTCCGGAAGCTATCAATAACCTCAGGCAGCATATCACCCCTTAGACCTAACGCAAATACAATCCTGGAACTCAGTGCACTACTGGCACTAGTTTTAACAGCAGAACAATCCTGTAAAAGAAAAAAAAAACGACCACAGCACATCAGTTATGCAAGCGGTGGCTCGGATTGTAAGAATCCGATTGGCTGCCACCGCTTGATTGAGGAATGCACACGGAGCTGGCTTTGCTGTAATCTGGAGAAAAGACAGGGAGCATTCAAAGCCGAATTTAACAAAAAAGTCCAATAGGACCATCAGGTACCTCCACTGTAAATCCTAAGTTGAGAAGGTAACTGACAACCTTCAGTTACTTTCTCAACATATATTTTACCAATAGCTTGAAATTAGGGACTGTAAACTTACTTGCGCTGCAGGAAGGCACTCGGGGTTAACATGAAGAAATTCCTATCGTGTCACAGCGCACTCGGTGTTAAGCACAGAGGCGCCAGGGAACGGTTCTCGGGGTTAATGAGTTAATGAAGCCAAACTGGTTTGGGTCAAGAGTTTGAAGGTCACCTATGTCATTGTTGATAAGGTCCAAGATGATTCTTTCCATGGCCTTGCAGATAAGGCTGGTTAGGCTTATGGAGGTATAGTTCCTAGGGTTGGTTCATGGACCTGTTGCTGTTCTCCACTGTGTTGTTACAAAGCCAGGGCTCAGACTGAGATTAAAGAGAGCGCCATGTGGTTCCACTAGGTCTTGTTTTAGATTGTTTAGTAAGCAGTCTGAGATGTTATCTGGTCCCACAGAGGCCACATTTTTGGCCTTGGACAACACAGAAATGACCTGCTCTTTTGAGATGCTAGGTACAGGACTGGTGTCGGGTATGCTTTGGGGTTTGGCTGGTATGAAGTTTGCACCAAATCTGTAAGTTAGCAGGTTGGCAATTTCCTCAGGTTCAGTATGAGAGGTACTGTCCACTATAAGTTTGGCACATAGCTAGACATTCCCTTTTAGATTTCAGATGTAACTAAAGAATGCCTTATGATTATCCTTAGCTAGGGATGCTAATTTAGCTTCATAACTAGCTTTAGACAACTTTACAAAATATCTGATTTGCTTGTTCAAGCTGTGGAGGGTATTATTCTAATGCTGAGTAAGTTCCCTCTTGTTCTTAAACATCAGTTTCTTCCTTTTGTTGTCTAAGCTATTTATACTTGAGGTCCACCAGGGTGGCCTGTTTTTTAAGAAGGAACTGGTTTTGATCCGTTCAGGTACAACCAAATTTGTACAGATGTTTAGGTGATTATACAGGGCATTTGTGTATTCCACTGCATAGGAGTCATTGTTGATTCTGTTAGCAGGGGGATTTAAACTTTTTGTACCATCGCCTAGTAGACTGTAGTTTGCTTTGGAGGAATTTTTCAGTTTTTTTGCTCCTTTAGGGGTGTCAGGTCTGATCGTTACTTTGAATGACAGACATTTATGGCCTAATCTTACCAGGGAGGACAACACACAGGGGATAGTACAGTGCCCCCCCATGTGAGTGAGTCTGGGATCTTTGAGCCCCCTGTGGGGGTGCAGACTAGCTATTCCAGGGCATTTGTATAGACAAAGTCCAGGAACCTCAGGGCGAGCATGTTTGTGCTTTTGTATGTTGCCCCATCGATGGAAGGATAGTTGAAGTTTTTCATGGCCAAAGTGTTTGGCTGTATAGTGAGTGACTCTAGTAATTTCAGGTAGATGGTGTGCTTCTCTTGGTTCATGATGGTGGACCTGTAGCTAGCAACAGTGTGGTAGGGTGTTTTACCTTTACTTTGTTGGACCTGGAGTAGCTCAAGAGAGTCATACTGTTTAACCAGTCTCGAGGTGTATTTGGCTTTAATGAAGATGGATACACTTCCACCTTTGGTACTTTCACGCTCGTTTTGGGGTCTGAACGTGTGAAGGCATTGCATCCTTGCACTGCCTAGGTGCTTAATGTGGCCTTTACACGAGTCTCAGTTGATTGCACAGATGTCCGCATCTTCCAAGGTGAGAAGTGTTTCCAGGGAGTACAGTTTCCTGTGTAGGCTCCTAACATTAAGCAGCATCACCTTGAGTTTGTCACTAGTGGATTTTTTGCATCGGAAATGTTATTGTTTTGACATTACCTAAAAAAGGCACTATACGGGAGGCAATTGCCTTTGCCATTATCTGAAAGCCTAGACGAGACAGGTGAAAGACCATCTCTGGCAAAGCAGCATGGTTTGTCAACTACGTCTTCCCTGGCTGACTGATATTAGATCCCCTGAATTGACAACATATGGTAAGCCAGTTTTATTTTATTTATTATTATTTTACATTTGTTTACTGGGAAAGTCCAGCTGGACGCGTCCTTTTTCAGTGGAGGCCCGGGGAGAAAAGCTCCAGTTAATACAATTGCATAATAAATATCAATAGCATCCAGAATGGAGGTAATACATATCAAAGTAATACATATCATGGTAGAATTGGTAGTGGTTGCATTACATAACAAAATTGTGTCTAGGATACATCAGTAGAATATGAGAAAACGGTAGTATGTAGTATATGGGTGTACAGTGTGCTATGCACACAGGAAGTATAGAATCAAATAGAACTTTGGAGGACTTTTATGGAGGCATGAGATAATTTAGATAGTGGGAGAGTGAGAGATTATGCTATGGGTAATGTGATAAAGTATATGTTGGTAGCATAAATGTGGGTGATTGGAGATATGTTATGTTCTGGTATTAAAAAAGTTTTGTGTATGAAATTGGACTAGAAGATTTGTAGAGGAGTGAGCTGTCATTTGGGGGCAGAGCAGAGCAGTGTGACTTGCTAAGGTGGTGTTGTTTTAGACTTCTTTTGAGTAGTGGTAAGGATGTTATGGAGGTAATGTCTACTAGGAGTTTATTCCAGGTTTTACCAATGTAGTTGGCAAATAGGGAATCGCCTGCTTGGTTTTTGGATAAGTAGGTTTTTATTTGATGTTTGTTGGTGGAACATAGTGGTCTATTGGTTGCATAGGGTTGTAGAAGGGTTTGTAAGGATGGTATTTTGTCAGGATCTGAATGGAGTTTGTGGGCCATTGTTAATTGTGTATAGTGTAGGAGGTGGGGAATTCTAGCCAGTTAAGTTTAAGAACGAGGCAGTAGTGTGACGTAGTTGGTGAATTGGTGGCATATCTTACTATTTTATTTTAGCAGGATTCAAGTTTTTGTAGTTCAGACTTCTTGAGATTAGTGAGAATGGGGGTGGTGTATAATAAGGAGGATATTAAATGAGTTTGGGCAATAGCTATTTTGGTATTTTTGGTGAAGTAGAGTTTATTTCTGTATAATGTACCTAGTTTTTTATGCACCTTTTTGACTGGGAAATGTGAATATCAAATTTGTTTGCAGTCGATTTTAACCCCTAACAGTTTAGTGTGTGGTGATGGGGTGATGATGGTATTGTTAATTGAGGAGATGAAGAAGGTGCTGGGGGAGTGGTTTTGTTAGGGAGGAAGACCATTAGTTTGTTTTTTTGGGGTTTAATATTAGTTTGGCATTTGAGAGCCAGGACTCTACATCATAAAAGGCTTTTTGAGTTAGGGTCTGAAGATCCAATACAGAGGGTGCAGAGCAAATGACTGTGGAGTCATCTGCATATTGTTTGACTGATGCATGTGTGGTTGCTAAATGGAGTTTGTTAGTAAATATGGAGAATAGAAGTGGGCCTAGGATAGAACCTTGAGGCACTCCTAGAGTGACAGGTAGTAGGGGTAATAGAGTTTGTTGCCATGAGACTGCTTGTTGCTGACCTGTGAGGTAATCATGGAACCATCCAAGAGTGGAGTTTGAGAAACAAAGGTCAGTGAGGGTATTTAGTAGGTTAATATGAGAGACCATGTCAAATGCTTTTGACAGGTCAAGGAAGATGGAAGAGACATAGTTGGTATTGGTCCTATGTAAGTTGACAGTGTTAGTGAAAGACATTAGTGCAGTGGTTGTGCTATGGTATGGTCTGAATCCATGTTGGGTATTAGGAGATTGTTAGAGAGGAGGTAGTCAGTAACCTGTTTGTGAACTACTTTTTCAAGTATTTTTGATAGTGGAAACAGTATTGCTATTGGTCTATATAGTTTAGTTCAGTTGGTGGGGCCGCCTTTGTGTATGGGGAGTGATATGAGGTTTTCCAAATAGGGGGGACTTGGTGTTCAACTATAGATCTATTGATAAGTAGTGAAATGGGGTATGCTATACCTTCTGCTGTCATTTGTAAGTATTCGGCTGGTAGATAGTCCGCCGCTAGTTTAGTGGGTTTTAATTTCTTTAGCAGTCTTTTGATAGTGTCTGTTGATAATGGCTGGAGAGAGAGTTGTGGTGTGGTGTTTGTTGTGGGGGCTGGGGGTTTAGTTGTTGAGGGAGTTTGGGTTTTGGATAGTTCTAAAATAATTTCTGTAAAGTATTTGTTAAACTGAGTAGCAATATTGATTGTTTCATTTGTAGTGGTGGGAGGGGGTGTTCATGATTTTCCTCGTAGAAGAATGTTGTTAATAGTGGACCAGACTTTTTGTGGATTTCTGTGGTGCTTATTTTGTATTTCTGTATAGAAGTTGATTTTATCTGTTTTTATTTGTTTCTCAGCTTTGTTTGTAAGTTCTTGTTAAGTTTGCCATGTGGCTTGCGACTTATTTGCTTTCCAGGTGGACCAAGCCTTATCTCTAAGTCTGAGTAGGTTTAATGTTTTTTTTTTTTAGCCAAGGGGGAATAGTTAGACTTAACACGTATGTTTCTAATGGGTGCCTGAGAGTTCAGAATGGAGAGGAAGGTAGTGTTGAAGTGGTTAATCGCTTATTGTAGTGGGAGAAATTTTAATGGTGACCAATTACAGCTTTTCAGAATTTCTATGAGTTTTTTGGGGTTGAGTTGTTTTTTGTTTATCTGTAGTAGAATTGCCTGTTTTGTTGGATTAATTCTTTTTCTGATTATATAAGTGGGATAGTGGTCACTGAGGGTGTCTGTTAGACAACCTGAGTGGGGGTAGATGGCAGGCCTGTTTGTTAGCATCCAGTCTAATGTGGAATGTTTATTGGTGGATATGTCAATTCTGGTGGGAGACTGGATGTGCTGTGTGAAGCTGTTTAAGTTAATACAGTTTTTGGGGTTTGGAAAATTGCAATCTGACCAATCTATGTTGAGATCACCCATTATGAGCATCTCCTGGGGTAGGTTATTACTGCACCATAGTAAGATGTTCTCTAGTTTTGGGATATTATCACCTGGTGGCAAGTAGAGACCTATTATATATATTATGTTTGTTGGTGTTGATGTTTAGTTTGGCAAATATTATTTCTGCGTTTTTAAGTTCTAATGGTGTGATGTCTAGTGTTTCTATGGCAAGATGTTTTTTAAAGAGTAGAGCAACTCCACCACCCCTTTTGTTGTTTCTGTCATTGTGTATAATGTTGTAGTCTAGTGGAAGTATTTCATTAATGTTTGTGTTGGGGTTTTGCCATGTCCCTGTAAGTAGTGTGATGTCTGGTGAGTATAGGGAGATGTTGGTGTGGAGATCATGGATTTTGTTGTTAATGCTTCTTATATTTATATTTAGTATTACTATGTCAGCTGTGTTTCTGTGAGGGATTGTATGTGCTTGGTTGGTATGTGGTTGAGGGAAATTGAGTGTGGATAGGGTTTTGTTGATAGAGCCGAGGTTGGGTTGAATGTCGCCACTTAGGGCTAGCCTTGAGTCTATTTTGATAATATATTTTAAGAGTTTTCTAAAAGTTTTGTCATATTGTAAGGAGATGTTGGGAGATTTGTTTTTGTGCAGTGGTGGGGATTTGATGTGAGCTATACTAGTGTTAGGATGGAGCTGCATATAGCTATGTTAACTGGGATGATAGGCAAAGATCGGGTGTTAGAGGTGGAGTGGGCTGTGGGGGATTGAGTGACATGAAGTGATGTTGATTGCTGCTGTTAATAATGTTAGTGAAGTTATCAGAAATATTATGTGGTGTATGGTGCTGGCGTTAAGCTGGGAGTGCTTGAATTTATTATAGTTAGTAGGTGGCGGTGATATCTGTTGTGGACTATGAATGGTTTTGTGTATGCAATACTGTTTTGGGAAGGGAGATATAGTAATTAGGTGGGGTGTGACTGGTAGTTGTTGAATTCAATCATTTTTTGTCTGTATTGTGCCATGGTCCTGGGTGAAGGTAGAATGCTGCCTAGGGCTATGGACATACCTGCCTGAGACACGCACAGTTCAGTCATGCCTCCCTTTGTATAGACCAAAGTGGTACATCTCAAGTCATTCATACCAACATTTACAGTGACAGAGTCATAACGGTAATTGTTGTGTGACTTGAGTGCATGGATGATTTGACAGATCCTGGCACTTGACAGGCAGCTGACTGTGACTTTCTCCTTGGCCATCATAGTGAGGGGGACATCTGTGTGTCTCATTATGGAGTCGCGTATGACCAGAACATTTGGTTTGGAGGTATTTTGCCTTACGGCTTTATTTGCTGAGACACTGGTGTATGTGTTGTGTGTAGTGGATTCTATTTGCTTTGCAGTGTGTACAAGTGATTTGCACTTGGGAGGTCTCTGATCATTTGGTGGGCTTCTTTTGAGTACCTCTGCATATGTGGGTTTGTGTGTTGTGACCTTGTTTTGCGTGAGAAGTGATGTGTGTGTGCTGACGACCTGTTTAATGTCCGGTTTGTTGTTAGGTGAGAGAATTGATTCTAAATTCATAGTATAATTACATCTCTCACATATTGTATTTGTTTGTTTTAGGAGTAAGTGGTTGTCAGTATACATGACACAATTACTACATTACCTCAGGGTGCCCATGTCAGTCAGGCTGGCCAGAGAAATGGTTGGAAACTAAACATTCATTATGGTAGGTTTTTACCATAACTACTATTGGGGAGTGGGCTAGTTTGACCAGATTTTGCTCTAGGCTTAACACAGGGGCTTATTCTATTGAAGATTAGGGGTAAAAAACTGTGGCAATGCTTCTCAGTGCACAACTGAGTTTCACGCAATGCAGCGGTGAATCTTGGAAGGGTTCAGTCACAGATGTCTAGGAGAAAAATGGCGTTCAACTTTAGCATCCTCCAAACTTTGCAAAACCTTTCTCAGAGGAACTTTCCTACGTAGACCTCCGTTAAAAGATCCCATACTCCCCACTGGGATTTAAATATTGTTTTGCTATCTTTATCCCAACCCCTGTTTTGAACCATCAGCTAAGTATGAACTAACTTTCTTGACATAGAAACTGTCTTTTTTTGGTTGCTATTACGTCTGCCAGAAGAGTATCGGAATTACAGGCTTTGTCATCTAAGCCTCCTATTTGATTTCTCAGAGTATCTCTATGGAGCAGTCCTTCCTTTCTTCCTAATGTGGTGTCACAATCCAATATAAATCAGGTTATCAAACTTCCAGTCTTCTTTCCAAATTTCTCAAATAAAGGAGAATATATATTACACCTATTGGATGTTCATAGGTTCATACTAGGCTATCTGCCCGAGGGCATTTACAAGCCTAGCCCATAGTTTTGTGGCTTACGCCACCCCTTTAGTATGGGGAACTATACCCATTATTTTGCTGTGCCTCTGTTGAGCAGTGACACTGAGGTAATCCCTGGGGTATATCTGCGATCTCCCATCCATTGGTCAAGATTTCTCTTGAACAAGGCCAGCGAGGTGCTCTGCCTCACATATACCGGGATTTTATTCCACAGCATAGGGAGTCTTTGAGTGATGAATCTATCCCTCCAGCACGTCCTATTAATAACCGTGTCGAGGTTTAAGTCTCCCGCCCTTGTGGCTCTGACGGATCTAGATTTTTTGAGGTGAAGCATATTCATCAAATCTGGGTTTGACATGGCCTTGTATGTTAGGCAAAGGTCACCTCTGAGCAAGCGGTGGCGACTGAATAGAGCTGGAGTTCTTTCAGTCGGGCAGCATAGGACAGATGTTTGAGACCCTTTATCCTTTTGGTGAGGAACTTTTGTGGCCTCTCCAGCTGCTGCAAGTGTCGGGTCAGATACATTCGAATGGGGCATTGTACTCAATCATTGGTCTGATGAGTGATGAGTATAGGGAGACTATGACCTCCCTTGATCTAGATGAGAATCCCTTCATGATAAGGTGGGCAATGTAGAAGGTCTTCCTAACTACTTTAGCTACATGGGTGTCGAATGACAGACTACTATCAACCTGGGTCCCCAGGTCCCTGATAACTTCTTCTGTGCTCAGTGGATTGCCACCTATTTGGTAGCTAGGGGTAACCTTGTTTTTCCCGAAGGGTATGACTATGCATGTTTTGGCATTTAACTTTAGGCCATGGCTCTGGCACCAGTTATCCGTTTCTGTGAGACCCTTCTGAAGGATATCTGTGTCAGATGTGTTTTCTACTATGGCCCAGTTTGCAGTCATCTGCAAACTTTGTCAGCCATAACCCTCCTGTGTTTGCTTGTACTTGGAAAAGTAGATGCCAAACAAGAGTGGGCCCAGGACTGAGCCCTGTGGTACACCACTTGTGACAGGCTTTGAGTCTGACATGGCGCCAGCAACTCTGACCCTGTGGGTTCTGTCACTCAGCCAGTTTGCAACCCATCTTGTGATGTATGGGTTAACATTTAAGCTGATGAGTTTTTCAATGATACCCGAGTGGGGTATTGTATCGAAGGCCTTCGCCAGATCGAGGTAGGCTGTATGGACTGCCTTTCCCTCATCAATGGCTTTGGTGACTGTTTCAAAAAGTCAACCAAGTTTAGAAGGCATGATCTGCCTTTGACAAAGCCAAACTGGGATGGATCCAAAGTCTGCAAATTCCTATGTCTTTATTTATGAGGTCCATTATGATCCTCTCCATGGCTTTGCAGATAAGGCTTGTTAAGCTAATGGGCCGGTAATTTCCAGGGTCGGTGGAGGCACCGCCTTTGTGAAGTGGGACCACAGTTGCAGTGCGCCACTCCTGGAGTGCGTATCCAGAGGTAAGACTATGATTAAACAGCTGTCCTAGCTGTGGGTTTAATTCCTCGTTGAGTTCATGGAGCACACAGCCGGGGGCACCATCAGGTCCCATGGATGCTGTGTTTTTTGCTTTGGAGAGAGCAGTTCTCACTTGGGCGTTGGAGATGTTTGGGGGGCTGCAATCGCTTGGTATAGATATCTCTCCTTTTGGGGGGGAGGGGGGGAGAAGTTTGCACTGAACCTGTCAGCCAGTATGTTGGCAATGTCTGTAGGATCAGTAATCTTCACATCATTTTGAACTAGTTCTGAGCATATCTGGGAGTTTCCTCCCAGGTTTCTAACATAGCTAAAGAAGGCTAGACAATTATGTTTTTATCTTCATAGAACCAAAAGTTTAAGTAAATCATAACAATTATTTGCTTCTTTTTCAGAAGCAAATTAGACAAACCAGTTTCTAAAGTAACATTAGCCAAATGGTTGATTGATTTTATTACTTTTGTATACCAAAATGTGGGCTTGCCTTTACCAAAACCACCATAAGCCATTTCACTGGATCGATGGCAACTTCTTGAATGATATTTGTGCAGCTGCAACTTGGGCTAATCCTTATAACTTTATTGCTCATTGCAAATTGGATCTGGTATTTAGACGAGCAGGTTGGCTCAGTGGTGCCCAGAAATATCCTTCTTTAGAGTCCTTCCAAGATTTAGGTAGCTGGGGACTCTGTCCCAACAGTTGAGGAATGAATGAAAATGACAGCATCAAATAAAAAAAACTTATGTACTCATCTTAACGTTCCATTTTCATTCTTCCTCAACTTCCCTCCCACCAATTCCCCCCCCCTGTTTGACAGATTGAAAGATGCTGAAGGAACTACTGTTCCTTTTGTTTGAGTCCTAGATTTTCTTGTTTTATCTTTTCCTACTGCTTTGTAGGTATAAGTGGCAGCAAACAAGATCTGAGGTATGTTTGGTGACTAGGGCATTATGGGTAAAGGGATGAGCTCAAGAGTTTGTGTTCCACGAGCTGAAAGAAGTGTCTGAGTGGGAACTGGGGATTGGGTCCGAACCGAACAGCAGTTGAAGAATGAAAATGAACAACACAGTTGGTACGTTATGGTGAGTGTGTATATATATATATATATATATATATATATATATATATATATATTTTTTTTTTTTTTTTTTTTTTTCAGTATCACAAGAAAAAAAAAGTCTGGGCAAAAGTGGGGTGGGGTGTAGAGGTGCTATTACATGTAGAATTAGGATATTTTCTGGATTGTAACTTTTGGCTTATGCTGTGAACAAGTGTTATTTCTAAGCATGTAGGCTTTAAAGGTGGGACAAGATGATGAAAGCCATGAAAATGCTAAGCTTCCAACAATTGCAAAGATATTTGTTTGTTTTTCACTGGCAAATGTTTAGTGGAGTCAAGATGTCTGCAGCTGAGAGCAGCTGTGCATTCTTTTCCGAGTGAAATTTAGAAAGTCTTATTCCTCAGTATATTTCCTTGGAGACACAATGTCTGCAAGTGCAAGCAGTTATTCTGAGTATATTTTGCTAAAGAAAATGCAGAATTTAAAGGTACAATGGTAAGCAGTTCAGGGGAAAAAATTACATTTGAAATCATGGGAAGTGAATAAGAGGTAACAATCTGCCTAGTAGCTTTAATACTTCAGTGCAATTAATAGAACAGTGCACAATTTAGTTTTAAAGATAGCCAGTTCACTTTTTGTTAGGGCTAAAAGTTAAAGCTGTTTTTCATATCTGGAAGGGGACGAGAGAGAGAGAGAGAGAAAGAGAGAACAGAACAGACAGTGATCAGTGTAAGTGGGAGCACAGGGTGTAGCATGTGCTGTAGCATGGGTAGCATTAATTTTAGATTAGATAATGCTTGTAGGTGCAGCCATCAGTTTGGGGCAATTTCTCTCTTCTGGAGGGTTAAACGTCATGTTTTGAAGATGTACCTAATTTTGTGTTTGTCCCAAGTTAATAGGGGATGGGGTGTTTTGTACTTAGTTTTTTGTTTGAGGGTTTCCTTTAAAACAAAAAGTCTTGAAAAATGTGACATAGGTTCAAATGGAGATGAGAAGAAACTACCGTACAAAAGATCAGCCTGCCAAACATTACTCTATGTATGTAAGAATATCTGGAAATAAACATTCAACATGGTAATTTATAGTTGGTGGGATTTGGGAACAATAGCTTTTTATCATGATGGTTGTGTTCTACTCATTATCCTGGAACTGAATATAAATATGGGTAACAGAAAACAGAATACAGATAAAATGAAAGAGTATTGAAATATATTAAGATATGCAGAGTGCAAATAGGAATGCTGTAGGAGATGTACTCTGAAAGAAATGAGCATATGAATTTAACAGAGAGAGGCTTTCAGTATGGTTATGGATATTCAATAGACTATCAGGGACAGAGGAAAAGGGAAGTAATTATACTAATTGCTAGAGGGACTCCAATAGTGATAGATAAGGAAAAAAAAGACAAAAATAGTAGGTTTGTGGTATTAAGAAGCTGTTGACAGGGGAGGAAGATTTTGATGGCATGTATTTATATTCCAGCAAAAACTGCTATGATGGTGATTAAGAAAATTGTGGGAAAAAAGCTTTCAGCATGGAATATTATGTGTAGGTAGGGACTGGAATTTGATTTGCAGTAGTGAGGATGTATCGGGGGGATCTAAAAGGGACAATGTAATAAAACAGGGTAGATTTCTGAAAAAAAATTTTAAATATTTGGTATGGAAGATGTGAATTCAATAGTGGGAACTTGGACAAAGCTTGAGTATTATTCCCCGAGGTACAGTACCACAGGTGAAAACCCTGAACTTTGCAGCCTGGCTTATCCCCTGAATACACCACTAGCAACCCTCAGCAAACAGGTGATGGACATCATCTTTGAGGCCAGAAGGCCTAGTACTAGGAAATCCTATTCAGAAAAATGGAAAAGGTATTCTTGGAGCCAGTCTCAAGGAAAGGACACAGCCGTGCCCAACTTACCTCAAATCCTAGATTACCTAGCAGAGCTGCTCCACAGAGGCCCATCCTTCTCCTGTATTAAGATCCATGCCTCTGCCATCTCAGCTCATTACAATACTGAGCCACCTCTCTTTTCTCACCCTCTCATCAAACAGATGTTCATTGTGTTTCACTGTTGCAGTCATTACTCTTGGGTTATCCTGCTGGCAGGCTACCCGCAGTCAGCCTGAATTCCAAAGTCTTGGTCCGGCGTCGGTTGCTGTCACCTCTTCACTGACATCAGTGCGCCAGGGGTATAAAAGATGCAGCAGATGCCCTTTTCTTCAGTCTTTCTTGCCGTGCGGTGCCCGAAGCAGAAGCAGTTCGCAAGTGCCAGTCGGCCGACTCCTGAGATTTTCACAATTCACAAGAAATGCAAGGAAAAGGGCAGGCATCCGAGGTCCAAAACTGACGACGAGGCTTCTTCCAAGCCAGTCGCCGGTTCTCAGTGAGGCGCTTTCGCATCCCCTGACGCCTGCTACCTCAGAGCCGCTTCCGACTACCACGTGAAGCCGACTAGGCCACAGGAAACTTAAGGTATTGGACACTCGGAAAATATTTCCTCAGATGGGTCTGGAGCCGCTGCGCAGGCATCGGCTTCTGAGGGTGTTTTCAGGCCTACACAGTTATATGTAAAACCGACTACAGCTTCAAAGGCTAAAGCAGCACTAAAGACAAAGAAACAAGTTCAGCAAGCTCATGGACAGGCCACCATGCCTAAAAAACAGATGCTCAAAATGGCCGAAGACATAATTACTTTGATCAGGGCTTTCCATCCCCCCTCCTGATAAGAGGCCTAGGCAAGAGACAGAATATGAATCTTCAGATCAGGTTTCCATTTCCTCTGACTCCTCTTCTGAACAGGAATACTCTCTTCCTCCCTATGAGGATTCTGATGCTAAAGAATCTATCCCTTCAGCCTCTCCTCCTGAGGATTATTCCTTTGGGGAAACCCTGCATACCATGAGGGAGCACTTCCACTTGGAGAGCCAGGACTACTCAGCATCAAAGAAAAGGCTTAGAGGTTTTCTTTTACTACCTCAGCACAGGCCTCTTGCTTTTCTCCCTGTGTTAGACATTGTAGATGATGTATTCTCAGAGTCTGGCCTTTCTCCTGACTCTTTACCCCCTGCTCCTGTTAAGCCAGACAGATACTACAGGGTTCCAGATTCACATAAATTTCTTTATAAAAACCCTGCTGCTGACCCAGAAACTATTTCGCAGGGTCCGAAAGGGGTCAAGGCTTCCACTGTAAAAAACCCTATCCCCTCTGACTGGGATTCAAGGGCACTAGACAGATTGGGGAAAAAGGTTTACACTTCTGCTACTTTGGCTGTGAGGGCTTTAAATTGTCAATTTCATATGCTTAAAATATCAGTAATACTTAATGTCACTGCTTAAACAGAAAATGTTGACAAATTCTGATTGTGCAGAAAATAAGGAAATGCAGGATTTATTGCATGCAGCTGAACAAGTGGGAAAGCATACATTGCAGTGTGGTTTTGATTCTCTGGAGGCCTCTTGCAGGGCCGCTGTTTACGGGTTCTGTCATTAGGAGGCATGCTTGGTTAAAGGAACAGAATCTGCCTGATCATGTTAAACCAAAATTATTAGATGCTCCATTACAGCATGATACTTTATTTGGTGTTAAAGCAGAGGAGGTGTTGAAGAAAATGGAGGACAAAGCGAAATCTATGAAACAGTAAAGGATTTCTTACAGGTACAGCCACCCAGATTTAGCAGAAACTGGCCTACAAAAAATTGGCCCTTTCCAGTGTCAGACAGGCCACAAAGAGGCAGATACAGACGCCCCAGAGGCAGATCCCAGCCCCAAAGCTCATACAGGCCTAAACAGTGGGGTGCTTTTACCTCCAAAAGCGGAGAAGACAAATCACAGCCATACAGGAAACAGTCCCAATGACTTTCCTCTGCCAGCACCAAGCACTTATCTTTTGGCAGCCCCCTTAGGGGGAAAACTAGCACTTTTTTCTCAAAATTGGCACATGATCACCCAGGATAAATGGGTCTTGAATGTAGTGTCCCAGGGCTACAGCTTCCACTTTCACACCCTGCCAAGGGCAAAAGGTATGCCAGACCTGCCACACAATCAATGGGCAGAGGCACAAAAGCAAGTTTCATCCCTCATGGACTCGAGGACCAATCAACAAGTACCACAGCAAGAGCAGGGACAAGGATTTTACTCAAGACTTTTCTTGGTACCCAGAAAGGACAAAGCCTGGAGACCAATACTGGACCTGTCTTTTCTAAATACATTTCTGGACATTCCAAAATTCAAAATGTTGACTCTGCAGCAGCTTCTGCCCATGCTGGGCAAGAAGGCTTGGCTTGTAACTTTGGACCTAAAAGAGACATACCTGCATGTTCCAATCAGACAATCTTGCAGAAGATACCTCAGATTCATAGCTGGCTCAATGCACTACCAATTCTCTGCACTGCCCTTTGGCTTATCTACTGCGCCCAGGGTCTTCACAAAATGCCTGGCACCAGTAATTGCATTTTGCAGACAAAGAGGAATGCAAATATATCCTTACTTGGACGATTGCCTTATTCAAGCAGAGAACAAGGGCATTCTACTAAAGCATCTGGCGTTTGTAAAAAGATTATTAATTTGCCTGGGGTACACAGTAAACGAAAAGAAATCAAAACTTGTACCCTCTCAAGAGATAATATTCCTGGGTGCAAGCTTAAATACAACTGCCCAGATGGCTTATCTCACGCCAGACAAACAAAGGCAACTGACTTCTTACTTCAAATTGTTGGCAACAAAGATCCAGTTATCTGCAAGAAAAATTCTGCAGTCTTTGGGCTTTATGGCATCCTACATTCTGCTAATTCCATATGCCAGACTGCATATGAGGAAACAGCAATGGTATCTAAAAAGTGTTTGGACTCAATATTGCCACAGCCTGGAAACATTAATTACCCTCATTCCCTGCCTGCAACAGGAGTTTCGATGGTGGGCACATGCCTGTCACCACAACAAGGGACAGCCATTCAACTTACCCACAGCCAGGCAGTCAATAACAACATATGCATCAGATTATGCCTGGGGGGGGGGGTCCACATAGCAGGAACATATATTCAGGGCACATGGCCCAAAAGCCAAATGCATCTTCATATCAATCAAAAAGAGATGCTGGCTGATCAGAATGCTCTGACAGCTTTCAAGAATCTACTTCATCCAGGAGAACTACTGATAAGGACGGACAATACTGTAGTAGTCGTGGTACATAAACAAGCAGGGAGCCACACATTCCTACCCCCTCTGCAGACAAGCCATGACTTTGTGGGACACAGCATTGACTTACCAAGTTCACCTGCAAGCACAATTCCTGCCAGGAAAGATAAATACTCTGGCAGACGAACTAAGCAGAAACATCATGGATCCCCACGAGTGGAAACTGGATCCACAAATGTTCAGCATGATAACAAGGAAATGGGGACGCCCAGACATAGATCTATTTGCCTCCCCTCACAACTGCCAACTACAGAGATTCTGCACAAGGACATATCACAAGCAAGCATGGAAAGTGGATGCCTTATCCTTCAGCTGGAAAAACCTAACAGTATATGCCTTTCCTCCACTGCCTCTCCTCCCCAAGGTACTCCTAAAAGTCAGACAAGAGAAGCCAAAAATGATACTGATTGCCCCAGACTGGCCATGCCAGCACTGGTACCCAATCCTAAAGAACTTGTCTCAAGGTCCTGCCTGGACATTGCCTCATATTCCTCACTTACTGACCCAATAAAACAATCAGATCCTGCACAGCCAACTCAGGACCTTAACTCTGGCAGCATGGCGGATAATGTAACCATTCAGAACACTCCTCTCTTGAAATGGATGTTATTTTGGAGGCCAGGAGGCCCAATACCAGAAAATCTTATGCAGAAAAATGGAAGAGATTCTGTGCTTGGAACCAGGCACAAGGAATTGACACGTTTGTACCAAATATTCCTCAGATTTTGCAATACTTAACTCAGATGCTGGACAAAGGCCTATCCTTTTCATCAATAAAGATCCATGCCTCTGCCATTTCAGCCCATTACAATACGGAACCACCTATTTTTTCTCACCCATTAATAAGGCAGTACCTCAGAGGGGCCAAAAACATAAGACCTCCAAGGAGAGCACCAATAGCTGCATGGGACCTCAATTATGTCTTCGAAAAACTCACACTGCCTCTTTTTGAGCCAGCCACAACAGCTGATATAAAATTCTTATCCTGGAAAACAGCTCTGCTCCTAGCATTAATTTCTGCAAGACGAGTCTCGGAGTTACAGGCACTCATGGCTGTGGAACCTTTTATCATTTTCCATCCAGACAGGGTTTCTCTGAGGACAAACCCAACATTTATGCCTAAGGTAGTGTCCAGTGTGGCCCTTATCCAAACCATTCACTTGCCTACCTTTTACCCAAACCCACAGAACAAGGGTGAGAGACTTCTGTATTCTTTGGACATACACAGACAGCTACGCTTCTACTTGGACAGAACTAAAGCTTTCAGAAAGACTGAGCAACTTTTAGTGGCATATGCTGCAGGATCTCAATGAAAGGCTGTCTCAAAACAGACTATTTCAAAATGGATAGGCCATTGTATTCGTTTTTGCTATTCCCAACATGGCAAATCAGTGCCTAAGGGCATTAGGCCACATTCAGCCAGAGCAGCAGCCACTTCAGCAGCCTTCCTCAGAGGAGTGCCAACCAAGGACATATTAGAGGCTGCAACTTGGAGTTCAGTGCACACTTTTACAAAGCACTACCACTTACCTCTTTACTCTAAATCCAGAGCAGGCTTTGCCACTGCAGTTCTGCAGGGCCTCATAGCCACTCCTAATTCTATTTAGACCCAGCCACCCAACCTCAGCTTTGGGATTCTACCCAAGAGTAATGACTGCAACAATGAAACATGATGAACATAGTACAGTTGTGTACCTACCATAAATGTAGATGTTCAAGTGTATTCACTGTTGCAGTCCAGGTTACTCACCCACCGCCCCCCTTTTTACTGCTGGGACATATCTGTACTTCTCTATTCTATACAACCTATGTGGTGTATTTGCTTGTAGATGAAGGTAATGTTTATATTAGTGCATGCAGTTTTATTGGCATAATTTTTAGCCTACCCTTTTGGGGGCACCTGACATCTGGGGCAAGAAAAACTGAAGAAAGTGGCATCAGCTGCATCTTTTATACCCCTGGCGCACTGACGTCAGGGAAGAGGCGACAGCAACTGACGCCGGACCAAGACTTTGGAATTTAGGCCGAATGCGGGTAGCCTGCCAGCAGGATAACCCAAGAGTAATGACTGCAACAGTGAATACACTCGAACATCTACATTTATGGTAGGTACACAACTGTATTTTCCTTAGCGGAACTAACAATTTAAGGTCCCTGAGGAGAAGCTCCCACCCCTGCCTGGAACCTTCATTTTGTACTAGAGAAGCTCACGACCCCCCCCCCTCCTTTTGAGCCTGCTGCTGCAGCAAACTTAAAATTCCTCTCTTGGAAAATGGCCTTACTTCTAGTCATCACTTCAGCATGAAGAGTGTCTGAGTTGAAGGCACTAATGGCCGTGGAACCCTTCATTATTTTCCATGCTGATAGGGTTTCCCTCAGGACTAACCCATCATTTATGCCCAAGGTGGTACCCAGTGTGGCTTTAAACCAAACTATTTACCAACCTTTTTCCCCTAATCCTCAGAATAAAGGAAAAAGGATGCTGCACTCCTTGGATGTGCACAAGACAGCTCAGGTTCTACCTTGACAGGACTAAACCTTTCAGAAAATCTGACCAGCTGCTAGTCAGCTTTGCTACAGGGGCAGAGGGCAAGGCCATTGCAAAGCAAACCATTTCCAAATGGATAGCACACTGCATCCATTTCTGCTACAAACACCACGGACAACCTACCCCACAGGGGATCAGAACTCATTCTACCTCAACATTTACAGCATTTCTCAGGGGAGTCCCTACCAGGGACATCCTAGAAGCTGCAACCTGGAGTTCTGTGCACACCTTCACCAAGCATTACCACTTACCTGTCTTTTCTAAATCCAGAGCTGGATCTACCACAGCAGTCTTACAAGGCCTGCTAGCCAGCCCTAATATTCTTGACTGCCTCCACCCTTCCTCAGCTTTGGGAATCAACCCAAGTGTGATGACTGCAACAGTGAAACATGAAGAATATAGTTCAGTTGTGTATACTTAAATTAATGTAGATGTTCGAGTGTATTCACTGTTTTGCAGTTCTGGTTACCCTTCCTCCAGCCCTTTCACTTTTCTATACTTTCTACCTATCCTCATTTTGGCCATATCTTATGGCAATGGTATTTACTTTTTACTGGAGGTGTTCTACACCATGTAATTGCTTCCTTTTTTGGGGGCTCCTGACATCTGGGGCAAGAAAAACTGATGTAATAGCATCGGCTGCATGTTTTATACCCCTGACAACCTAACATCATGGAAGAGGCGACAGCATCCAACGCAGAAATCCCAAGACTCTGGTATTCGGGCCAACTCAGAACTACCTGCAGGCAGATAACCCAAGTGTGATGACTGCAACAGTGAATACACTCGAACATCTACATTTATGGTAAGTGTACACAGCTGTACTTTTCCATGTTCCCCCAAGGTCTCTGACTAGCTAGATCCCTTATGGCTTTGGACCAGACAGAGTCTAGGCTCTGAGAGGTCGACGCAGGTGCCTGGGGAGGTGGTCTGATCTGTCGTTTTCAGATCAGTCCCTTCCATTGGGGGCATCGACCTTCGATACCTTGGGGCCAGTACGGTCTGATGAGCCTAGGCCTGGGTTGGGCTTTGATCCCCCCTCCCTTGTGGTTTCAGTTATGGGGACGGGGTTTGGGTTTCCTCTAGTCTATCAGTCTTTTGGGTGGTAGAGCGGACTTTCTGCAAGTCTGGAACAGCGTCCTCCCCCATCCCAGGAACTTCCCAGCCTATCAATATCAGGTATTCCGAGCCAGTTCATCCTGTCCAGGGTCAGCCCTCCCTTGACAGTCTTCATGCATCAAGAACCCCCGGGGTTCCCCCTCTCTTCTGAGTTCTCTCCTGAGTCACTTACAGAAGAGCCACCTCAGAAGAGACTGTGCAAGAGGAAATACTTGGACTCCCCTATGGAGTCCCTCATGGAGGACACGGATTTTGACGAAGGGGACAGGTCCCCCAGATCTCCGCCAGATGATGTCTTCTTCAGGAGACATTCTGGAGCTGTTGAAGCAGAAAGGTGATTGGTCTCCCCAGCCCCTCCCCTGTCCTTGGAGGAATCTGTGTTCCTGAAGCATTCGGACAGGCCCATGTACTTCCTGAGCCCCCCGCAGATGAACTTATTGAACTCATCACACGCAGGGGATGAAAAAAACCTGACATTGTGGAACTAGTTTCTGAGCCCTCCCATAGAATGAACGTAGTGGAGTTAGCTAGTTCCAGTCAATGCCATTGTGGTTGCTACAGCCATAAAGAAGGAACTGGGGGAACAGAGCTCCAATATCCATCTCCCGAACTGTGAATCTCAGGTGATCGACAGACATGGGAAGCATGTTTATGCTTTAGCCAGTTTTGGCCTGAGAGCTCTAAATTATTTGGCACATTTTACTCACCTCCAGAGAGATCTGGTTTCCGAGCTCACCAAGTCCCTTTCAAAGTTGATGCCGGGGAAGGATTTCAGGAAGGTATCTCCCAAGCCCACCAGTCTCTCCTCTATTACTAGTTCCACGATGAGGTTAATTTCCAATGTGGCAGAAGGTACCTGACAAGCGGCTGGTGCAGGCATTGCCATCAGGTGTCATGCCTGGATGTGGTTATGCGGGTTTGCAGAGCCCTTCAAGGTGTCTTTTACTAATGCCCTTTTCAGTGGGTCATCACTATTTGGATCTTCTGTCAAAGAAACTTTAACTCACAGTGAGCGGGATGGCAACACTCTCTGTGCAGTCGGGATCAGGTTTTCTACTCCCCAAAGGTTATTTTCCAAAAATCAACGAAGTAGTAAGAAACGTTGGTGCCACAAGTTGCAGGGTTCCTTCCAAGGTGCTTTGAAGATTCCTCTTCCAGAGGTAGAGGAAGTGGATTCAATGGTAGATGCCATCCTAGGGGCAGAGGGGGTCCTCAAAATCAGGGCTCCAGGGAACCTTTCTCTGAGAAGACTTTTCAGTGCCCCTGAGGCATTGCCCATCTGCCCTGCCATGGAGGCAGTTGGGGGTCATTTTTCGTTGCACCCAGATGCCTCAACATCCATAACAAATGATTAGTGGGTGCTCAAGATTATATCCAGGAGTTATTACATTCCCTTTTCCCAACCACCCCCAGTTCCTGAGAAGGTTCTCCCAGCCAACGCCATCCATTCAGAGAGAACTGGCCCAACAGGAAGTTCTGGCACTTCTAGAAAAATGAGCCATCCAAGAGGTCCCGACAGGACAGAGAGGATCCAGAACTTATTCCCACTTTTTTTTGGTGCCAAAAAGTACAGGGGACCTGGGTCCAGTTTTGATCCTCAGCAAACTGAACTTGTTAGTCAAGAAGTCAAAGTTCCAGATGGTCACTGTTCAGTCCATCTTGCCCCTACTGCAGAAGGACATGTGGATGTGCTCCACAGACCTCCAGGATATCTACTATCATATCAAGATAGACAAGCGCTCAAGGAGTACCTGCACTTCTGCATTGGAGCCGATCATTTTCAGTTCAGAGCTCTACCATTTGGACTCACCACAGCCCCCAGAGTGTCTGCCAAATGCTTGGCATTTCTAGTGGCTCACCTGAGGCTTCAAGGTTTTCAGGTCTTTCCATACCTGGACAATTGGCTCCTCACTGCTCCCACGAGGCATGAACTGGTTTTGGTTACACAGCACTTCTTAAACACTTTCTAAAGGCTAGAGATTACCGTCAACTTGACGAAGTCAAGGATTTCTCCGGTGTAGAGCCTGGAGTTTATTGGGAGTCATCTCAACACAGTCACAGAGATTACAGCATTGTCTCCCCACAGAGTGGAATTGATCAGGCAACAGTGAAGAGTCCTCTTGGAGGTTCCCTCACCACAGACACACCTCATTCTGAGAGCACTGTTATCCATGTCAGTGGCTGTTCTGCTCGTTCCTCTAGCGAGATACCACATGTGCATGCTTCAATGGATGCTGGTTGTGCTGTGGTCTATTCTATTTCATCCGATGTCTGTGACTGTTCCACTAACCCCCATTTACAGACGGCACCTGCAATATTGGCTTCAATGGGAGGATCTCCTGGGCAGGCCATTTTTTTCTTCCCATGGCCACAGTGACCACAGACGCTTCCTTATTAGGGTGGGGGTGGTCATTTTCAGGGCAGGACTGTCCGAGGCACATGGTTCCCCTTGGACAACAAGTTGCACATAAATGTCCTGGAGATGACGGTCCTCCTCTTGTTGCAAGCCTTTCAGGATTGCCTTCCTCTGGAAGCAGTGGCGATTCATACAGACATGTCTGTTGTCTGGTATATCAACAAGCAAGGAGAAACATGATCTTTCCCAATGTGCAGAGAGGCCATGAGAGTGTGGAATTGGGCAATCTCTGTCAGTTGCTTTCTCATTGCAACGAATATACCCGGGGGAGTTAAACATTTTGGCAGACAAGCTCAGCAGATCCATCCTGAGTCTGCTCAAGTGGTTCCTCAATCTGTCAGTGGTGTCTCAGATTTTTTGCTCATTGGGGCCAACCTTGCTACAGTCTATGTCCCCATTGAAGAACAAATGCAGCAGATACTTTGCCCTGATTCCCCCAGAAGGAAGCTATTGTACACAATTGGCCCCCAGGTTTTCTCTAAGCCCCAAGGTACTTCAGAACGCCTTCATTGATCCCTTCTGGCCTCGTCAGATGTAGTTTTCCCTTCCTTAGGTCTCATCTCAAGTATCTTCCCTGGATACTGGATTCCCTTCCAGATCTTATCTTTCACCCATCAGAACAACCACCAAAGCTTTGGTCAGTTCACCTTACTATGTGGTTTCTCCACTTCCGTTCCTAGTAGAGCAGTCCATGCTGGCATCTCCTGTCAGGAGAATTATTCTGGCCTTGCAGAAACCTTTTACTCAAAAGGTCTACCAAAATAAATGGAAATGCTTTTCTTTTTGGGCAGTGGAATGAAATTTGGACCCTTTTTCAGCTCCTATTCCAGATATCCTTCTCTTCTTTACATCCCTATTTTAGTAGGGGCCAGTTTTTCAACTATCAATTCTGGGCCCACTTTTTCCTCGAGGTTATGTAAGGCCTTCTAGAAGGGCATCTTTCTTCTCAGGCCTCCAGTGAAAGATCCCGCTCCTCCTTGGGATCTAACACAGATGCTGTAATCTCTCACCAAAGTCCGTTTGAGCCTGCTCATTCCTGTGATTTCAGATATCTTTCATGGAAAATTGCTTTTCTGGCTGCTTATTATCTTGGCCAAGAGGGTTTCTGAATTGCAGGCTTTATCTTCTAAACTGCCATATATTGTTTTTCATAAGGACAGTGACTTTACGAACTAACCCCTCCTTTATGCCTAAAGTTGTTACTGAAAGAAATCTTAACCAGGACACCAGTTTCCTGTTTACTTCCCTAATCAGTCTAATAAGGGTGAATATCTCCTCCATACCTTGGATGCACATCGTCAGTTGAGATTCTGTTTACATATAACTAAACTGTTTAGGAAATCTGTTCAGTAATTTGTGGTTTTTTCCCTGAACAGGCATGACCAAGCAGTCTCAAAACTGACAATTTCTTAATGGATCTCTAGTTGTATTTCCCCGGTTTACTCTATGCGGAAGATGGCGCTGATTTGTCTGCCAAATGCGCATTCTCTTCGGTCAGTGGCTACTTCTTCGGCCTTCGCTGCCAGGATGTCCTTAGATGAAATCTGTACTGTGGCCACTTGGTCCACCCTTTATATGTTAGTTGCTCATTATAAACTGGATATGGTCTCCAGAGGCAGGTCATCTTTTGGTTCCACACTGCTCAAGCATGTCCTTCCTTAGGGCCACCCATAGTTCTTTGTAGCTGGGGATTCTGACCCGTTCATGATGAATAATGAAATAGGATAACACAGATACCAAATTATGGATAAGTACATAACTATTGTTTAGCATGTTCTGCATCAAAAAATGAGTTTCATCCCCCAGGAAAAATGTTCTGACTATAGCGGGATACAGCAGCTTGAATCTCACACCTGCTTCTCTACATTCCCTGATTGCTGGAATAAATTTACTCCTCTTCTGCCTTTTGTACAGTCTTTAATCATTTTCCATGAACACTCTACTGTCTCCAACTCTCAGTACTTTGTCTTTCTGCCACAGTTTTGTCAGAATCAACAACTCCTGCTGGTAGGATTGCACCCTTAGTATTAGATAGCTTGGCTACTTTCTCATGGTCAGGTTTGGAGAATACTCACTATGTGCCCTTTCATTTAGCAGCTCATGCTGTGAAATACAAGTCGAGTTGCTTATTTCTGCTTTCCTGAAACAAATGCAGTCTGTTACTTCCAGTTTCTCTGGTACAGTAAAATATTGGGGTTTCTGTACATGTTCTGTCCTCTAATTTTACCATTTTTTGAAAATTTTTTCTTGAGCAGTCCCATATTCAAGACAGCCTTTTCTTCATTTTGACCTGATTTTTCCAGTTTTATCAGCTCATCTGAATATCTGTTTAAAGCTTCTTTTGTTATTTGAGTTGATATACTTCTTCAGTGCTTCGTTTATTTTAATCGTTTGTGAGCACATTTGACTTGTGACTTCCAGTAATCTAGAAGAAAAAACGTCTTGCACCAAAGTTGGAGCTTAACAGCTGCAGGATTCTTCCAAGCTATTGTTTTCTCCTTACCTTTTGTGATTGGTTTTGCCTGACATTAAGTGTTAAGAATCCCCTGCGAAAGTCGTTAAGGTCAGGTCCCATGCTAAGGAGTAAAATCTGCCTGTACTGACTAGCAAATGAGAGTAGCAGAACACCACATTAGTTTCTGCCTGCTGTCCATACCCTTAAAATGTTTCTAACTTTCTGTAAAAAAAATTGAGAGCTGCTGGAATAACAAGATGTGTGTTCACCTGCATAATCAGGAGAATGTGAATGCTGAAACTCAAATGTATATCATTATTTAATGCGTTCGAGCCTCAGTAGTTTGTCTGAAACACCACATATTTCATGAGGAGCATATAATAAAATATGAAGCAATAATCTGGATGTCCTGCAAAAATCTAGACACTTGAGAGGAAATGGAGGAAAGTGTAAACATGAAGGACTGTATTACACTGCCTGTCTGACAGCGCTCGCTAAGTGTCATGGCTTTGAAAGCCGGGAAAGCACTTACCGGTTTTTCCTCTCTAACTAATAATACATGGAGTAGATAAAGCTCCATGCACTACAAAGAATCATAATCATCTCACCGATCATAACCCCTTATGCATTCTTAGCATGGATGCCAGGAGTCACCTCCTGAGCTTTGCTTTCAAAGTGAACTTTAGTATCTATGTCTCGAACACATCTTAACCAGATTATGATCCTCTATGGTCTTCCCAGTCGATTCATTTGTGCTGTTAGATGACAACCCATTGCTGCTCCATAAAAACTTAAAAGTAACTGTGAGTGGCATTTCAGAATAATCACATGCTACAAATGCAAATGTTCCATTCTCTGTTAACTTTCTACCAGTTTGAAATTCCAACGGTAAATGCCAAGGTTTCTCATGTTTGACATCTGAGTCCTGCATATGTGTCTAACCAGTGCTACCCCAGTAAATCTTTTCTTAACCCATTCTTCTCTGCCATCTTGTTTCACACACATTCTGTCAAATCCATCCATTCCTCATCTTCTAAAACACAATAAAGTCTCAAATTTCATCATCTTGCCTTTTTCTTCATTCCAGTTAAATGCTGCTTAATTTGTCTCAACTGTCTTGTTCTAAATGTTTTACATTACTTGCTTAAGCTTTTTTTGGATGCTGATCATGCAGGAACTTCAGTTCATCTATTGCAAGCAGTACTCTGTATTTTAAACAATATAGGCAGGTTCTACAATTCAATCTGTATGGTTTCCAAGCTATTTGAAATCTCTGATAAATTTAACCTCAGTGCTTTTTAATTTCTGTACTCTGTTTGCAGAAAACTGTGACCTCCCCAGATCAGAATCCTGTCTTTCATTTCAAATGCGTTGATTCTACCATACAGTCTGTTTCTTTTATTACCAGTGTCATATTCAGTATTCATTTCATCAAAAATCACATTGACTAAACTATTATTTTATTGGTTAGTAGTTTTAACTTTTAGACAAATGGGGCAGTCTGCTGACGTGACTGACTTTAACATGCACTGCACAAGCCATTTAAGCTTTCTTCAGATCCCGGATTCCACACCAGTCTATTATACATAGTGGCTGAAGGTTTGGAGCAGAAAAGACTCTTGATAGTCCAGTACCTGGAAGGTAGCTATTTCAAGGAACTCAAAGTAGTAGCCCTGGTTTGGTCCCACCCATGTATGCAGTAAATAAGTCTCACAGTAAGTTGGCTGCCCTCCTTAACCATGGCTCAGAAAAAGTCCTTCATTTGGGAGACTCTCATAATTTATTATTCCTGCCCTTGCAGAGAGCTCAGAAATTTAAGGCCTTAGCCTTCTGCGTCAGAGTATAGAGCATGTCCTAGGCACAAACTCTGTTGCATTATCTAGGCTTGAAGGTGGCTGTAAGTGCCTATGAAATGTCATTGGCTTAATTGTCAAAGCATACTCATGGACCATGGAATGTTGGACACTTTCCACAAAACTGTTGGTGAACTTTCCCTTCCTACATAGTGTCCTGTGCAATTTTTCTCTCAAAGCAGGCATTAGACGATTTTATGAATGGCTTGCATTGCGCATGTTAAAGTCAGTCACATCAGCAGACTGCCCCATTTGTCTAAAAGTTAAAACTACTAACCAATAAAATAATAGTTTAGTCAATGTGATTTTTGATGAAATGAAGACTGAATGTGACACTGGCAGTGAAAGAAAACCACAGTGAAAAACTTCTCTAAAGCAAATTTCACACTCCTCAAAACCGAGGTGGAATCCTTCAAAGTCCCCGGGCCTATGGAAAATACGTCCCAGACCGCAGAATCCTTTATAAACGCATTCTATGAACACCTTCAGGAATGCATGGATCATGCAATCCCAAATAAAACCAAGACCCAATCCTCCAAAGTTAGGCGTCCTGTCTGGTGGACCCCAGCCATAAACATACTATACAATAGAAGGAGGAAGCTACTACATGATAGAGCAAAATCCCAAAAAGGGAAGGCATCTCTGATCAGTATTAGCAAAAAACTACGGGCACTCATAAAATCGTCTAAGGCCAGCTTCAAGAGAAAAATTGCACAGGACACTAAGGATAATCACAAGGCTTTCTTTAGTTATGTTAGGAACCTGGGTGGGAATTCCCAGATATGCTCAGAATTAGTCCAAAATGACAAAAAATACACCGAACCCACAGACATTGCTAACATCCTAGCTGACAGGTTCAGCACAAACTCCCCCCCCCCCCTTCTCCACCAAAAGGGCAAATATCTATCCCAGCAGACTGCTGCCCCCCTGACATCTCAGATGCTCAGGTAAGAGCCGCCCTCTCCAAAGCAAAAAACACAGCATCAATGGGACCAGACGGTGTCCAGGGCTGCATCCTACATAAACTCCAAGAAGAACTAAACCCAAACATAAAACTACTGTTCAGTCTCAGCCTTACTACAGGATATGTACCCAAAGAGTGGCGTACAGCAACAGTGGTCCCTCTCCACAAAGGTGGTGCCTCAATGGATCCTGGAAACTATCGCCCCATAAGCTTGACTAGCTTGGTCTGCAAAGCTATGGAAAGGATCGTCATGGACCTCATAAATAAAGATATTGGGGACCTACAGACACTGGATCCTACCCAGTTTGGCTTTGTTAAGGGCAGATCCTGCCTCTTAAACCTGGTCGATTTCTTTGAAACAGTCACCAAGGCCATTGACGAGGGGAAGGTGGTCCACACAGCCTATCTGGACCTTGCAAAAGCCTTCGATACAATACCCCACTCGGGCATTATAGATAAGCTCACCAGCTTAAATATAAACCCCTATGTCACTAGATGGGTTGCGAACTGGCTCAAGGACAGAACCCACATGGTTAGAATTGCTGGAGCCATGTCAGACTCCAAACCAGTTACAAGTGGCGTCCCACAAGGCTCAGTCCTGGGACCTCTCTTGTTCGGTATATATTTCTCGGAGGTATAGGCTAACATGGAAGGACTGTGGCTGACCACATTCGCAGATGACTGCAAACTGGGCGCCATAATAGACTCTCCAGCCGACACAAGCATCCTCCAAAAGGGCCTCATAGAAACAGACAACTGGTGCCAGAGCCATGGCCTCAAGCTAAACGCCAAAAATTGTATAGTCATCCCCTTTGGCAAAAATAAAGTGCCCACAAATTACCACATAGGTGGTAATCCATTAAGTACGGAAGAAGTAATTAGGGACCTGGGGACCCAAGTTGATAGCAATCTCTCATTTGACAACCACGTGGCCAAAGTGGTTAGAAAAACATTTTATATAGCCCACCTAATCATGAAGGGATTCACATCTAGATCAGGGGAGGTCATCGTGCCTCTTTACTCATCCCTCATCAGGCCCATAATTGAGTACAATGCCCCTTTTGGGATGTACCTTACCAGACACCTGCAGCAGCTGGAAAGACCCCAAAAGTACCTTACCAAGAGGATCAAAGGGCTCAAACAGATGCCATATGCTGCCCAGTTAAATAAACTCCAGCTCTACTCAGTGGCATACCGCCTGCTCAGAGGCGATCTATGCCTGACGTATAAAGCCATGTCCAACCCGGAATTAATGGACATGCTGCACCTCAGAAAATCCAAATCCCATCGAGCTACGCGCTCGAGAAACTTGAACCTCAGCACTGAAATAAATAGGACATGCTGGAGGGACAGATTCATAACCCAGAGGCTCCCTTCACTCTGGAATAAAATCCCAGTCCAGGTTAGGCAGAGTCCCTCATTGACTCTCTTCAAGAGGAATCTTGATGAGTGGATGGGAGATAGTAGGTTTACCCCGGGTATCACTTCTGTGTCACTGTTAGACAGAGGCACAGTATACTAACCTCGAAAAAGGGCATAGCAAAATTAATTTAAAATGGGTGGCGAAAGCCAAACACACTCTGGCTAGGCTTATAAATGCCCTAGGGCAGATAGCCTAGTAGGAACCTATGAACCTACAGCCAAACCTGTTGCAGATATTGGTGAAAGATGATTCATATAGACGTGGGAGCTTACCTATTTTTAGAATGAGCAGCTGATGTAGTTCCCCCTAAAGGTGGGGAAGACTCACTTTAACCATTTAAATCTGAAAGCAGTTCCCCTTAGGGCATTCAAGAGACAGCTGTCTCTGGGGTCTTTCCTCATCTAGGCAAGTATTCCATTGTGTGATAAGTAATGAAGAAAATGGGGTACAAGACTATATATATATATGCAGATTACAGATTCTTGTCTAGCATTGTGCAGTAGAGAAGTACATTCTTCTCCCAGCAGTCCACATCCCAAGCTAGTAGATGCTCTGAGCTAGGTCACCAGTCCCCAATGGACCTTGGGATTCAGAGACTATATCCGGTCACATTCTTCTGGAAATGGCAGTCTAATAATCAAGCGGTTTGTCCCTCAGGAAAAACTCAGTCTTCTTCCTCTTCTGTTAAATGTAACGTGATGGTGTAGGGGATGGCCATCGGTATGTGGTGTTGGAGGTTCCTGTATGGCTTCCCAGCATTCCTGCTTTCTCACAGAAAAGTTCAAGAGAGAGAGAAGGACCAAAGCTCATTCTTTGTATGAACAGGGAGAGGTTTCAGGGCATTAACGGTAAAGGAAACACACCAGGTCCCAGCTATAGGTGTCTGTCATCACTGGGAAGAGCAATGTGTTCCAACCAAAAGATTGGCTTTGGGTGTAAACACCTTGAACATCTTTATTCTCCTGAATCTGGTAATGGGTGGGGGGTTAACGTCTCAGTCTGGGTGGAGCATATCCTCTATCTTCCCAGTCAGCTAATTGCATGGATTTCTGACTTCTGTCATTTGTTCATTCTGGATCTTTGGTATTCCATGGTTAGGGTGCTCATGACAGCTTTTTTCCTGTGAAAATGTCTATGTGGTCCCATTACTTGCTGCTTAAGCATTTTCTTAAAGGAGTGTACTGCACCTGTATTATTCATTGAGGAATCCATCCCTCATTGGGACCACTAGCTTTCACTGTCCACAGATCAAGCCTGATAGCTTTTCCTGGTTTTCATCACCTCAGTGGATCTCATCTCTTGGATTCCAGTCGTTATGTATAATGAACCATGGTTGGTCATTCATAAGGATAAGGTCTTTCTCAGGTTAAATCCACACTTCCCCCCAAAGGTGATTTCATAAATTTCCATTAACTTGACCATTAATCTCACAGTTTACCTTGTGGTATAGGAACTCGAGAAGGGGAGACACTTCACACTATGATCATCCAGTAGCTCACATACTTAATCAGGTGCATGAGTTTAAGATGATGGACCAATCGTTTATCTGCTTTGTTTCTTGGTAGGAAGGAAGGGCTTGTATTTCCCAAGCAGCTACTTTCTTAATTGATTGTTGTTATGATAAGTGAAATAAAGTAGATAAGGTGCCTGTCTGTATTATGTATAGCTAAAAGACAATGCCATTTTAAGACATATTACATGGTGGTGTTTTTAAGACTGTACTTATCTCATAATGCATTGCATTTATAATCTAGGGTCAGGTGTGTGGGTTGCCAAAGTTTTGTTGTGGTTCTTGATTTTATCCAGTGCACAAGTGTGTTTTAGAGATGCCAAAGCTTAACTACTGCTGAGCTGCCATGCTGTTATGAATAAAAGTTACTTGTTTGACTAAGCTAATGGTGTATTGTAACATTTCTAAAACTACCAGTGAAGATAAGTGGATAACCATGGGTGATCATTTTTGATAGTTACAAACTGTATTACATATTTTTTATGATTCACCCACCCACGTACTAGTGAATGTTGAAGACCTCTCCATTAGAGGAGTGTTTGCCTCATATATTTACTTTAAAGAATGGCAGTCATTTGTGGTGTGATAACTTGGTCTTCAGTGTACACCTTCACTATTATTGTCTTAACCATGATATGGAAAATCATGCCACTTTTGCGAGTAATTCCTCCAGGACTTTGCCTTATGAATTCTGGCCTTGGTTTCTCTCCAGCTCCATTGAAACTGAATGCAACCTAGGACCCATCAAGGAGGGACTTCATAGAAAGGTATTACAGATACATACTTAATGTGTTGATGTACTAGAGATGTCTTCTTGTTGGGTCTTGAATACCCACCCACTTTCCTTCCCTTTGTAAATGAGAACTCATTATATTAGCTGTTACTGATGCATTTACCTGGAAGTCAGATATACAGTAAATGTTCATCACTTATTTTAAAAATGTGGTCTCAGATCAACATGTTTTTTTTTTTCAAATGGATATTTATTGTTGCTCACAAGTGTCTAGTATCACAAATATCATTTAATCTATTGTACAAAGTAGTAATACCATGATACATATGCATTTGTCAACCCTCAATCCCTTGAGCTTACCACCTTCCTTAATAAGTGAACATCTGAAAAGTAAAACATCTAAGTACAGAGTTTATTAACATGCTTTTAAAGAACAAATCAAATGTCGAACTTAAAATAAAATAACCATCAGTTAACAACAAGCATCTAACATTTCATTTATACCATATAAATAATTTTAATCTCAATAATAATAGCCAACATTTTCAGTTGTGTATTCATAGTATTTTTACAAACTTTTAAACTTGGTTTACAAGACTGTGCAAGCTTAATGTCTCATCCCAAGTATCAGCTTACTGAAAGATAATTATCTCAGTTACAATGAAAATCTATACAAAATTCTGCTCTGTAAACTCAACTGCCCTACATTACATTGCCTAAAAATATTTGCAGGAACTTGTTTCAGGATAGTATATTTATTTAAGAAAAAATGTGTATAACAATGTTCTACCCTGTTAAAAATAAGCTTAGGAAGTTTCCTGTTAAATTTAATTATTGAGATTTTCTTAGCTACTATGCTTTCCCTTGCGTCTCCATCAGCTGAACAGCAGTGTCTGTACATGGCTTCTCATTCAATTTCCATTTTTTGGTGATTGCTTTTTTTTTTCTTTTCAGAACAGTTATCAGAATGGCCACCATTGCTTCCTGTTATTAGTAGCTTGATACTTGCTTGTCATAGCCAGTAAGAAGAAAGTATATGATAACACACTTTGTGTTAAAAGACCCAGTGTAAAACATTCCATAAGTCTAGTTTGAAGTCTTCTAATTTAGAAATTGACCAAAAATTGTTCCAAACTGCCCATTTTTCAGATATCCCTCCACATCTAAAAGTTGCAGGCACTTCCATGCAAATATTCCAAAAGTCTGTCATCTAGCTTAGAAAATTTAAACTATGAGTAGTCCATGAGCTCTCTGTACCTCCGTTTGCCTAATAGGTAAACTATACAAGTCACTTACCTAGACAGTGCCCTGGGGCATTTAGGAAACTGGGCTAGGCTTCTGAATGGTCTCATGGATTGCACATCTTGTAACTGTGAATGTCCTTGGGTTGATAGCATCCTAAGGTAATTTACAAACCCCAGACCAGATAGATCAGTCTCAATTTGTAACAATTCCTGCTGCTCCTGTTGTAATTCTCTGTCTGCTTAC